>NC_053390.1:421588270-421777440 GCF_905171765.1 Bufo bufo
CCACACATTCTAGACTATAATTAGATTCCAACATTGTGGGTCTCATTGTCACGGTGGGGAGTGGGGGAAACCCCCCACCGTACAATGTAAGGTATAATAGGGAAGCAGCTAGGCCAGGATGCCAGGATCAGGGATCAGGTCACCTCCTAGAGCGTCCCTAATCCTGACCCTAACTCCTCACCGTATGAGCGGACCTGGATGGTAGGACGGCTCATACCCAGGATACCTTTGGCCCTGAGTCGGCCTGTTCTTCCCAGACACGGATGAACAGGAGTCTCAAATGGCCTAGCAGCAGGGAAAAGAAGGCAAGTGGAATGACAGATAAACACCACACCAAGGTAAACTGGAACCCATACAAACGTACTGCAATCCAAACACGAAGCAGATGCAGTACGTACTGACACACAGGAACCAGCATTCCAGCAACAGCACCCAGACTTGGCTTCTGGTTCACCCCTCTGGGAAACCATGGAGTCCCCTTCCGGAAGCACAACTAACAGGGTACAACTTGCATACATGCTGGACATAAAACGCCAACTACCAGACATGTAACAACAACAAGACGAGACACCAAACCCTGAACATAAACCCACACCAAACTTCCACAAATGTAAGGTAGGGGAACATGGAGGATAGAATGGGAAGACATCGCTGGAGACATCGATGTCCCACTAGGTGGCCCTCACACAGAAAGATGGAACATCCAGACAAGGAGCATAACTGTAATGACCGGCGTCACACACAGGGAGGGAAAAGTGAAAACCCTGCCCAAGGGAGAGGGAAAGTGTCATGGTCTTACCTTCTTGCTGTTCTCCTTCGTTTGACATGTGCTGGCGGCCATCTTGGTTTCTGGGTTTCTTGTAGCCTTCCACCCTGCGGCTCCTCCTTCCCACTGGGAGGAGCTGGATGCCTAGCTCATATATATAGGAGGTCTGTGGCTTCAGTTCCTTGCTTGGTCCTCCTGTGTTCACATGCTTCTAAGACTGCTGCTGCTTCTGGTTCCTGATCCTGGCTTCGTCTGACTACCCTGCTGGTTCCTGATCCTGGCTTCGTCTGACTACCCTGCTGGTTCCTGATCCTGGCTTCGTCTGACTACCCTGCTGGTTCCTGATCCTGGCTTCGTCTGACTACCCTGCTGGTTCCTGATCCTGGCTTCGTCTGACTACCCTTCTGGTTCCTGATCTCTGGCCTCTCAAAGACTCTGCTTCGGTTTCACCATTCGTTTGGACTTTTGCTTTACAGCTTTATTTTCAATAAAGCCTTCTTATTTTCACTTATCTCTTGTTGTACGTCTGGTTCATGGTTCCGTGACATTAGGACCAAGCCATGAGTTCTGACGGTACAGGGCCATCCTCGCTACCCATGCTGGTTGCCAGACTTGATCAGCAGGATCACCTGTTGGGTCGGTTCGCTGTGGCGTTGCAAACCCTGCTTGAACGCACGGCTCATTTCGCTCCCGTTGCCGATGGGTCGGTTGTCGCTCCTACTGCCGCTCCGGTTGTTGCGCCAGAGTCTACCCCGACACCTGTTGTTGCGCCTGCGGTGTTTCGGGGTATGACCGGTTCTGCCCCTCTTCCACAGCGCTTTGGGGGAGAGCCAACTCAGTGCCGAGGTTTCCTTAACCAGGTGGGCATTTATTTCGAGTTGCTGCCACATGCCTTTCCTACTGAGAGATCAAAGGTGGGCTTCTTGATCTCGCTGCTCTCGGACAAGGCCTTGGCCTGGGCCAGCCCTTTATGGGAGAACAACAATCCGGTGGTTGCCGAGTTTTCCGGTTTTGTTGCTTCTCTTCGGAAGGTATTCGATGTGCCGGCTCGTGCTGCCTCTGCTGCGAAGCTCCTTATGTCCATCAGACAGGGTTCACGATCCGTAGCTGAATACGCCATTGAGTTTCGTACCCTGGCAGCAGAGGTGGGCTGGAATAATGAGGCTCTGGTCGCTGCTTTCTCTCATGGTCTCTCGGATGCCTTGAAGAATGAGGTTGCAGCTAAGGACCTACCAGTGGAGCTCGAGTCTCTTATTTCTTTCCTGATTTTGATTGACACCAGACTCAGGGAGAGACCTTCCTTTAAGGAGAGCCTGCGGAGGTCTTCTAACAGATTGGCGCCTACGTTTGCTGTCCCACCCGTGCCTCCCTCTCCTCCCACGCCTCCTGGGGATGACTTGTCTGGGGGTGAACCCATGCAGCTGGGGTTTGCTCGCCTGTCCGAGGGGGAGAGGGTACTCCGGAGACGCGAGGGTCGATGCATGTACTGTGGTCTCGGTGGGCATTTTCGGTTGGCATGTCCGAACCGTCCGGGAAACGCTCGTACCTGAGATCCTGTCGGGGGCAGATCTTGGGTGGAGTCTCCTCGTCCCCGGTTTCCCGTGTTGACAAACCACTGATCACTGTTGTCCTCTCCTGGGTCGGGGGCTCGGTGACGACCCAGGCGTTGGTGGACTCTGGTGCTGGTGGTTTGTTCATTGATAGTGTGTTCGCTGCCGCCAATTCCATTCCTCTGCAGGCTCGAGGTTCCCCACTGGCTCTTGAGGCGATAGACGGCAGACCCCTTCTGTCGTCACACGTGACTCATGAGACCCTTCCAGTGGGGATAGCCATTGGTGCCGTTCACAGAGAGTCGGTCTGCCTCCAGGTTATTTCGTCTCCACACTACTCGGTGGTCTTGGGCTACCCCTGGCTCCAGAAGCATAATCCGACTTTCGATTGGAGATCGGCCGAGATCCTCTCGTGGTCACCGCAGTGTGGGGCTAGTTGCATCCATGGGTCTGTCAAGTTGCTGTGTACTTCCTCGGACTCTCTGTTGCCTCCTGAATACGAGGAGTACCGGGATGTATTCGATAAGGTGCGCGCGGTTGCCCTACCTCCGCACCGCCCATACGATTGTGCCATAGAGTTACAACCTGGTGCCGTTCCTCCTCGTGGCAAAGTCTATCCACTGTCGGTAGCGGAGAATGAGGCCATGGAGGAGTACGTGAGGGAGGCGCTTTCACGCGGACACATTCGCAAATCCTCGTCCCCGGCAGGGGCTGGATTTTTCTTTGTGAAAAAGAAGGGCGGTGAGTTGAGGCCTTGCATCGATTACAGGGGTCTCAATCGCATCACGATCAAGAACGCTTACCCGATACCCTTGATTTCCGAGCTGTTTGATCGCCTTAAAGGGGCCACGGTCTTTACCAAACTCGACCTGAGGGCGGCATATAACCTGGTAAGGATCAAGGCGGGCGATGAGTGGAAGACCACGTTTAACACCAGGACCGGTCATTATGAATCCTTGGTTATGCCCTTTGGGTTGTGCAATGCGCCCGCAGTCTTTCAGGAATTCATCAACGATGTTTTCCGTGACCTGTTGCAGCAGTGTGTGGTGGTCTATTTGGATGACATCTTGGTATATTCTGAATCCATGGAGGCCCACATTCTGGATGTCAGACGAGTGTTGCAACGGTTACGAGAGAACAAGCTGTTCGGTAAGCTTGAGAAATGCGAATTTCACCGATCTCAGGTAACCTTCTTAGGTTACATCATTTCCGCTGAGGGGTTCTCCATGGATCCTGAGAAGGTTTCGGCTGTCTTACAGTGGCCCCAGCCCAGTGGTCTTCGTTCCCTGCAGCACTTTTTGGGCTTCGCCAATTATTATCGGAAGTTCATCAGGGACTTTTCCATGCTGGCCAAGCCTCTCACGGATCTGACCAGGAAGGGCAGTAATTCCCAGGTCTGGCCGCTCGAGGCCATCCGAGCTTTTGAGGCCCTAAAGTCCGCTTTTGTGTCGGCTCCGATTCTGTCGCATCCCAACCCTGGGTTGCCCTTTGTCCTCGAGGTGGACGCGTCTGAGACGGGAGTAGGCGCCCTTCTGTCTCAGCGTAGAACACCAGAGGGTCCTCTGCTTCCTTGTGGGTTTTACTCCCGGAAACTGTCTTCCGCGGAGTGCAACTATCAGATTGGTGACAGGGAGTTATTGGCCATCGTGCAGGCCCTTAAAGAATGGAGGCACTTGCTCGAGGGTTCGGTGGTTCCGGTTCTCATCCTGACGGACCATAAGAATCTGACCTACCTTTCTGAGGCCAAGAGATTGACACCACGTCAGGCCAGATGGGCTCTGTTCTTGTCACGTTTTAATTACGTGGTCTCCTACCTACCCGGTTCCAAGAACATCAGGGCGGATGCCCTATCACGGCAGTACTCCGAGCTGTCCAGGGAGGAGTCGATTCCGACTTCGGTCATACCTCCGAATCAGATCCTGGCCGCCATTCGCACCAGCCTGACCTCTCCCTTGGGTGAGCAGATTTTGGCGGCTCAATCTGGTGCTCCCTCTGGGAGACCCAACGGCAGATGTTTTGTGCCTGAGGAGTTGCACACTCGGTTGTTGCGAACCTACCATAACTCCAAGACCGCGGGGCATCCTGGAAAGAATCAGCTGTCCTGGGCTGTTTCACGTCTGTTCTGGTGGCCTTCCCTACGTTCCGACATCGCCGCATATGTAGCGGCATGCTCCGTTTGTGCCCAGAGTAAGTCCCCTCGGCACCTTCCGTTGGGCCTTCTGCAACCCATAGCCACCGGGGAGCGCCCATGGTCACACCTGGGGATGGATTTCATTGTGGACCTCCCTGCATCCCGAGGCCATACGGTCATTCTCATGATTGTGGATCGGTTTTCCAAAATGTGCCACTGTGTTCCTCTCAAGAAGTTACCCTCTGCACAAGAGTTGGCCACGATTTTTGCCAGGGAGGTCTTCCGGTTGCATGGTTTGCCCAAGGAGATTGTGTCGGATCGGGGGAGTCAGTTTGTGTCCAGGTTCTGGCGCGCCTTTTGCTCCCAGTTGGGGATTCATCTCTCCTTCTCCTCGGCCTACCACCCTCAGTCCAATGGGGCTGCAGAACGATCCAATCAGGCCTTGGAGCAATTCCTTCGTTGCTATGTCTCCGATCACCAAGACAATTGGGTTGACCTTCTGCCTTGGGCTGAGTTTGCCAGGAACACGGCGGTGAACTCTTCCTCTGGGACGTCTCCCTTCATGGCCAATTATGGGTTCCAACCTGCCGTGTTACCGGAGGTATTCTCTCCCCAGGATATTCCGGCTGTGGAGGATCACCTTTCCGTCCTTTGTGCTTTTCAGGTACAGATCCAGAAGTCCCTTGAGGTCTCTGCGCAGCGCCAGAGACTCCAGGCTGATCGCAGACGAGCGCCTGCTCCTTCCTACCAGGTCGGAGACCGTGTATGGTTGTCCACCCGCAACCTCAACCTTCGAGTGCCCACTCCCAAGCTGGCGCCTCGCTTTGTTGGTCCCTTCCGAGTGCTTCGCAGGGTAAACCCGGTAGCCTATGCCCTTGCGCTTCCTCCTGGCATGCGGATCTCTAACGTGTTTCATGTCTCCCTGTTGAAGCCACTGGTGTGTAATCGTTTCACTTCCTCGGTTCCTCGGCCTCGTCCGGTCCGAGTGGGCAATCATGAGGAGTATGAGGTGAGCAATATCCTGGACTCACGCCTGGTCCGCGGTCGGGTGCAGTTTTTGGTCCATTGGCGTGGTTATGGTCCAGAGGAGCGTTCCTGGGTTCCCTCCGCAGATGTCCATGCTCCTGCCTTGCTCCGAGCCTTCCACGCACGCTTCCCTCAGAAACCGTTTTTTGCTCCGCGGAGGAGGGGCCCTTGAGGGGGAGGTACTGTCATGGTCTTACCTTCTTGCTGTTCTCCTTCGTTTGACATGTGCTGGCGGCCATCTTGGTTTCTGGGTTTCTTGTAGCCTTCCACCCTGCGGCTCCTCCTTCCCACTGGGAGGAGCTGGATGCCTAGCTCATATATATAGGAGGTCTGTGGCTTCAGTTCCTTGCTTGGTCCTCCTGTGTTCACATGCTTCTAAGACTGCTGCTGCTTCTGGTTCCTGATCCTGGCTTCGTCTGACTACCCTGCTGGTTCCTGATCCTGGCTTCGTCTGACTACCCTGCTGGTTCCTGATCCTGGCTTCGTCTGACTACCCTGCTGGTTCCTGATCCTGGCTTCGTCTGACTACCCTGCTGGTTCCTGATCCTGGCTTCGTCTGACTACCCTTCTGGTTCCTGATCTCTGGCCTCTCAAAGACTCTGCTTCGGTTTCACCATTCGTTTGGACTTTTGCTTTACAGCTTTATTTTCAATAAAGCCTTCTTATTTTCACTTATCTCTTGTTGTACGTCTGGTTCATGGTTCCGTGACAGAAAGGTGGTGACCCCTAACTCACCTTGCGGCTGGCACCTGACTGCCCGGACGTCCCTAGACGGGTTCCTCACCCGTTCGGCGATCACGTGCCTAAACCCTGGCTTTTCCTAGAATGAGCCCTAGATAGTGAACGGGCCGGTGGGATCGCTAGTCCGCACCACTGTCACTAAGAGGGAAACACCAGGGAGAGGACAGACAAAACAGACAAACACATACACCCAGGTGGGCGACCACAATAGACCACAAAGGTCCAACAGGGATCCGGAGGGTAGCGTTCTGGACCAACTACCAGAGAACGCAGCAACACAGCTCCAGAGGGTCAGAATAGATGTCCAGGCAGGAAGCTCTATATCTGGCAACCAGAGAAGTGTGAGAGGGGAATATAAGGAGGTTGGGAGTGCTGGACAAGGAACAGCTGAGGAGAAGGAGCTACGGATCCCTGAGTGAGCCAAAAGGGTTTGCAAAGCAAACCCAGAAAGCTACTATAAGGAAACAGCCCTATCTTACATAGAGCGTGCAGCCAACCGCTGCGACTTCCTGACCCCGGGTATAACGGAGTCAGGCGTGGTTCTTGACACCCTCGTGACAGTACCCCCCTCTCTACGAGGGGCCTCCGGACACTCAGGACCAGGTCTCTCAGGATGAGAGGCATGAAAAACCCGAACTAGCCTGTCGGCGTTTACCTCAGACGCAGGAACCCACATTCTTTCCTCGGGACCGTAACCTCTCCAATGCACCAGATATTGAAGAGAGTGGCGGACCCGACGAGAATTAACAATTTTGGATATCTGAAATTCTAGATTACCATCCACGACAACAGGAGGGGGTGGCAGCGGTGACGGTTCTAGAGGTGGAACATATTTTTTGAGTAACGACTTATGAAAAACATTATGGATTTTAAAAGTCTGAGGTAACTCCAGGCGAAAAGCCACGGGGTTGATGATGGCTACAAGTTTGTAAGGGCCAATAAACCTAGGACCCAGTTTCCAAGAGGGGACCTTTAATTTAATATTCCTAGTAGACAACCACACATAGTCATTCACTCCTAGGTCCGGACCTGGCGACCGTCTCTTATCAGCCATGCATTTGTATTTACCTCCCATATTTTTCAAGTTAGCTTGCACCTTCTGCCATACCGATAAAAGAGATGACGAAAACCGTTCCTCTTCGGGAACCCCAGAAGACCCCCCCTCTTTGAAAGTACAGAATTGGGGATGAAAACCATATGCACCAAGAAATGGTGACTTGCCAGTGGATTCCTGACGACGATTATTTATGGCAAACTCAGCTAACGGTAAATATGATGACCACAACTCTTGGTTTTCAGACACAAAACATCTTAGATATGTCTCCAGGTTTTGGTTGGTACGCTCTGTCCATTCGACTGAGGATGGAAAGCTGAGGAAAAGGACAAGTGTACCCCCAAACGGGAACAAAAAGCTTTCCAAAAATTAGAAATAAACTGGGTACCCCGATCCGAAACAACATCGGAGGGGACCCCGTGAAGCTTCACGATTTTACTGACGAATACCTGAGCAAGAGTCTTAGCATTAGGTAGTGCGGGTAACGCAATGAAGTGTACCATTTTGCTAAACCTGTCCACTACTACCAAAATAACTGTTTTACCCGCAGACAAAGGTAAGTCAGTGATAAAATCCATTGACAGATGTGTCCATGGTCTATTGGGAATGACGAGTGGTAATAGAGACCCTGCAGGACGT
Source organism: Bufo bufo (assembly GCF_905171765.1). Taxonomy (NCBI): domain Eukaryota; kingdom Metazoa; phylum Chordata; class Amphibia; order Anura; family Bufonidae; genus Bufo; species Bufo bufo. The sequence continues at coordinate 421,596,178 of NC_053390.1, forward strand.
GTATGTGAAACTTTTGCGCGCGCACAGGTAGAACAAGAAGACACAAAATCCAATACATCCTGACGCAACCTTGGCCACCAAAAATGACGAGACAATAGCTTCAAGGTTGCTTTACTACCCGGGTGCCCAGCAAGTGCCGAATTATGATGTTCCTTTAATAATTCGAAACGCAGGTTCAACGGTACAAACAATTTCTCTGAGGGGCAAGAGACCGGGGCGTCCCCCTGGGCCTCTAACACCTTCCCCTCCAGAACAGAGAGTACCGCAGAAACAACCACTCCTCTTTGAAGAATGGGTACCGGATCACTCACATTACCCCCTCCAGGGAAACAACGAGATAGTGCATCAGCCTTGGTATTCTTTGCCCCAGGACGATAGGTAATCACAAAGTTAAACCTGGTAAAAAATAGCGACCACCTAGCCTGTCTAGGGGTGAGACGCTTAGCTGAATCGAGGTACAGAAGATTTTTGTGGTCCGTAATCACAGTGACGGGGTGGACTGCCCCCTCTAAAAAGTGACGCCACTGCTCAAACGCAAGTTTAATAGCTAATAGTTCCCTATTGCCAATATCGTAGTTCTTTTCTGCTGCAGATAGTTTTTTAGAAAAGAAAGCACAAGGACGCCATTTGCCAGGAGGCGGACCCTGAGACAGCACCGCCCCCACTCCCACCTCTGACGCATCGACTTCAACAATAAAAGGCTGAGAGACATCAGGTTGGACTAGTACAGGTGCTGAGGTAAACCTCTCTTTTAGAGAGGAAAAAGCAACTTTAGCGGCGTCAGACCATTTAGAAAAATCAGTCCCCTTCCTAGTCATGTCAGTAAGGGGTTTTACAATAAGTGAATAATTTTTAATGAATTTCCTATAGAAATTTGCGAAGCCCAAGAACCGTTGTAGTGCTTTGAGGTTCTCAGAAAAATCCCAATCTAAAATTGCCTGGACCTTCCTAGGATCCATACGGAAACCTGACGCAGATAAAAAATAACCTAGGAATTGTATCTCCTGAACGGCGAAGACACATTTTTCAATTTTAGCATATAATTTATTCGTCCGTAGGACCTGCAGTACTTGTCTGACATGCACCTCATGTGTTCTCAGATCAGACGAATAAATTAAAATATCATCTAGGTATATTACCACAAACCTGCAGATTAGATGACTAAAAATGTCATTAACGAAATGTTGAAAGACGGCAGGAGCATTGGTCAGACCGAAAGGCATAACTAGATTTTCATAATGCCCCTCAGGGGTGTTAAAAGCTGTCTTCCACTCATCCCCCTCCTTAATACGAATCAGATTGTAGGCCCCCCTAAGATCAAGTTTGGAGAACCACCTAGCACCCGCAATCTGGTTAAACAGGTCAGGAATGAGAGGAAGAGGGTATGGGTCTCGGATGGTTATCCGATTTAATTCGCGAAAATCTAGGCAAGGACGCAGGCCCCTATCTTTCTTTTTAACGAAGAAAAACCCTGCAGCCACGGGTGAAGAAGAGGGTCTGATGTGTCCTTTAGCCAAGCTCTCGGAGATATAATCCTTCATGGCTTGTCTCTCTGGACCCGAAAGATTATATAACCTGGTCTTGGGTAATTTTGCGCCGGGAATAAGGTTAACCGGGCAATCATAAGGACGGTGAGGTGGTAACTTCTGACAACCCTTTTCAGAAAAAACATCCTCAAAATCCGAAATAAATGTAGGTAGGGTAGTTATGGAGGCGACTAAGCAATTGCTATTTAAGCAATTTTCTCTGCACTGCTCACTCCACTCCAATATCTCCCTGGCCTGCCAATCCACCACTGGATTGTGCGCTACCAACCAGGGAAGACCTAGCACTACCGGAGTGGGAAGCCCCTCCAGAACATAACATGAAAGCATCTCGTTATGGTGGTCCCCTACCCGAAGGTGTAAATTATGAACAATGTGGGTGAGGTTTCGCTGAGACAGAGGAGCAGAATTAATAGCGAATATGGGAATAGGTCTCTGTAGCGTACAGAGAGACAAACCCATAGTGCGGGCAAAATGGGCATCTATTAAATTTACCCCTGCTCCACTGTCTAGAAAGAAAGAAATAGTCTCCGTCTTATCACCAAAAACAATAACCGCTGGCAACACAAATTGCGATGTACGTATGGAGGAAACGTATACCCCCCGGCTGACATCCTCCACACAGCCTGGGGTTAGTAGTTTTCCGACGGTCTTTTGTTTCTGAGGAAAGAAGGACAGACATTAATGAAATGACCCCTCTCCCCACAAAAAAAACAAACCCCACGCCTACGGTGAGCCTCAGGAAGACGGACCTGACGAGTAGTTCCTCCTAGCTGCATAGGCTCGTCTAAGTCCGTACAGACTAACTGCTGCTTGGGAGGGGTTACCAATTGCTCCGGTTTTTTCAACCTGTCCCTAAGGCGTCTATCTATTCGGATAGAAAGGGACCTAACCGCATCAAGGGAAAAGGGGGTCTCATATAATGCAAGCGCATCCTTAACCCTTTCGGATAACCCAGAGCAGAACTGACTCCTGAGAGCCGGGTCGTTCCATTGGGTATCCGTAGCCCACCTACGGAATTCAGAGCAATACTCCTCTACCGGCCGCTCTCCTTGTAGGAGTCTCCGTAATCTTGATTCAGCCAGTGCGACTCGGTCAGGGTCGTCATATATGAGACCCAAGGCCCCGAAAAACTCATCCACTGACCGAAGAGCCTGGGAATCAGTAGGTAAAGAGAACGCCCAGGACTGCGGGTCCCCCTGCAGCAGGGAAATAACAACCCCCACCCGCTGTTCTTCATTACCAGAGGAGTAAGGGCGCAGTTTAAAATATAATTTACAGGCCTCACGGAATGTTAAAAACTTGTCCCTTCCCCCAGAAAATCTGTCAGGGAGAGGGACCTTGGGTTCCGCAACAACCTGGTTACCAGTAGCAACCGCTGGGCTTGCGGTCAGTTTTAATTGCTGCTGTTGCTGGAGGACCAACGCCTTCAATCCTGCCACCTCCAAAGACAGGCCATGAAATTGTTTGGACAGAGCAGCAATTTGATCCATACTGGATTCTAAGTAGGTAAAAAAAAAAATTATTATTTTTTTTTTTTACCTACACAAAATAAGGGCCAGATATAATGTAATGACCGGCGTCAGACACAGGGAGGGAAAAGGGAAAACCCTGCCCAAGGGAGAGGGAAAGGTGGTGACCCCTAACTCACCTTGCGGCTGGCACCTGACTGGTGATCACGTGCCTAAACCCTGGCTTTCCCTAGAATGAGCCCTAGATAGTGAACGGGCCAGTGGGATCGCTAGTCCGCACCACTGTCACTAAGAGGGAAACACCAGGGAGAGGACAGACAAAACAGACAAACACATACACCCAGGTGGGCGACCACAATAGACCACAAAGGTCCAACAGGGATCCGGAGGGTAGCGTTCTGGACCAACTACCAGAGAATGCAGCAACACAGCTCCAGAGGGTCAGAATAGATGTCCAGGCAGGAAGCTCTATATCTGTCAACCAGAGAAGTGTGAGAGGGGAATATAAGGAGGTTGGGAGTGCTGGACAAGGAACAGCTGAGGAGAAGGAGCTACGGATCCCTGAGTGAGCCAAAAGGGTTTGCAAAGCAAACCCAGAAAGCTACCATAAGGAAACAGCCCTATCTTACATAGAGCGTGCAGCCAACCGCTGCGACTTCCTGACCCCGGGTATAACGGAGTCAGGCGTGGTTCTTGACACCCTTGTGACAATAACCCCAGCACACACCAAGGCTGGAGTACAACAGACTCCTGACCTTAAAGAGGACCTTTCACCGATTCTTACCCTATGAACTAACTATACAGATAGGTAGAGCGGCACCCGGGGATCTCTCTGCACTTACTATTATCCCCGGGCGCCGCTCCGTTCTGCCGCTATGCCCTCCGGTATCTCCGCTCACTAAGTTATAGTAGGCGGAGATACCAGTCCCTAAGTTATGGTAGGCGGAGTCTGCCCTAGCGCTGGCCAATCGCAGCGCAGAGCTCACAGCCTGGGAGGTTATTTTCTCCCAGGCTGTGAGCTCTGCAGTGCGATTGGCCAGCGCTAGGGCAGACTCCGCCTACCATAACTTAGGGAACGGAGATACCGGAGGACATAGCAGGAGAACGGAGCGGCGCCCGGGGATAATAGTAAGTGCAGTGAGATCCCCGGGTGCCGCTCTACCTATCTGTATAGTTAGTTCATAGGGTAAGAATCGGTGAAAGGTCCTCTTTAAGCCACAGGTATAAGAAGCACCTAGTGACCACACCCAGCAAGGTAGTTAACCCTTACTGCACTAGACAGGGGAAGGCTACAACTTAAAGGGGAAGTGCACACACCAGTTACAACGTTGCCCCCGGCAACAGCATGCATGGCAACCATGTCACGGCACACAGCCAAAGCCAAGACACTGCCACCACATGCCATAACAGCAACACGTTGCCACCGGCAGCAGCAAGCATGGCACCAGTGTCACGGCGCACACAGCAAAGGCCGTGACACTCATTTATCAAAACTGTCCAATAGAAACAATGGCCCTGTTGCCGATAACAGCCAAACACAGTTCAAATTTATAGAAACATAGAATGTGTAAGCAAATAAGAACCATTTGGCCCATCTAGTCTGCCCAATATACTGAATACTATGAATAGCCCCTGGCCCTATCTTATATGAAGGATGGCCTTATGCCTATACCATGCATGCTTAAACTCCTTCACTGTATTTGCAGCTACCACTTCTGCAGGAAGGCTATTCCATGCATCCACTACTCTCTCAGTAAAGTAATATTTCCTGATATTACTTTTAAACCTTTGCCCCTCTAATTTAAAACTATGTCCTCTTGTAGCAGTTTTTCTTCTTTTAAATATTCTCTCCTCTTTTACCTTGTTGATTCCCTTTATGTATTTAAAAGTTTCTATCATATCCCCTCTGTCTCGTCTTTCTTCCAAGCTATACATGTTAAGGTCCTTTAATCTTTCCTGGTAAGTTTTAGGCCTCTTTCAGACGGGCGTTGCAGGAAAATGTGCGGGTGCGTTACGGGAACAGCTGCGATTTTTCTGCGCGAGTGCAAAACATTGAAATGCGTTTTGCACTCGCGTGAGAAAAATCACGCATGTTTGGTACCCAAACCCGAACTTCTTCACAGAAGTTCGGGCTTGGGATCGGCTTTCTGTAGATTGTATTATTTTCCCTTATAACATGGTTATAAGGGAAAATAATAGCATTCTGAATACAGAATGCATAATAAATAGCGCTGGAGGGGTTAAAAAATAAATAAATAATTTAACTCACCTTAATCCACTTGATCGCGGAGGCCGGCATCTCCCTCTGTCTCCTTTGCTGAACAGGACCTGTGGTGAGCATTCATTACAGGAAAATGACCTGTGGTGATGTCACTCCGGTCATCACATGATCCATCACCATGGTAAAAGATCATGTGATGGATCATGTGATGGCCGGAGTGACGTCACCACAGGTCATTTTCCTGTAATGAATGCTCACCACAGGTCCTGTTCAGCAAAGGAGACAGAAGGAGATGCCGGCCTCCGCGATCAAGTGGATTAAGGTGAGTTAAATTTTTTATTTTTTTTTTAACCCCTCCAGCGCTATTTTACTATGCATTCTGTATTCAGAATGCTATTATTTTCACTTATAACCATGTTATAAGGGAAAATAATAATGATCGGGTCTCCATCCCGATCGTCTCCTAGCAACCGTGCGTGAAAATCGCACCGCATCCGCACTTGCTTGCGGATGCTTGCGATTTTCACGCAACCCCATTAGCTTCTATGGGGCCTGCGTTACGTGAAAAAAGCTGAATATAGAGCATGCTGCGATTTTCACGCAACGCACAAGTGATGCATGAAAATCAGCGCTCATGTGAACAGCCCCATAGAAAAGAATGGGTCGGTATTCAGTGCGGGTGCAATGCGTTCAACTCACGCATGGCATCCGCGCGGAATACTCTCCCGTGTAAAAGGGGCCTTATCCTGCAATCCATGTACTAGTTTAGTAGCTCTTCTCTGAACTCTCTCCAAAGTATCAATATCCTTCTGGAGATATGGTCTCCAGTACTGCGCACAATACTCCAAATGAGGTCTCACTAGTGCTCTGTAGAGCAGCATGAGCACCTCCCTCTTTCTACTGTTAATGCCTCTCCCTATACACCCAAGCATTCTGCTAGCATTTCCTGCTGCTCTATGACATTGTCTGCCTACCTTTAAGTCTTCTGAAATAATGACCCCAAAATCCCTGTATCACTGATTTTATATTCTGCTCTTGGGTTATTACGCCCCAGTGCATTATCTTGCACTTATCAACATTAAAGTTCAGTTGCCAGTTTTTTGACCATTCCTCTCGTTTTCCTAAATCCTTTTCCATTTGGTGTATCCCTCCAGGAACATCAACCCTGTTACAAATCTTTGTGTCATCGGCTAAAAGACACACCACACCATCGAGGTCTTCTGCAATTTCGCTGATAAAGATATTAAACAATATGGATTCCAGAACAGATCCCTGAGGTACCCCACTGGTAACAAGACCATGGTCTGAATATACTCCATTGACTACAACCCTCTGTTGTCTGTCCCTCAGCCACTGCCTAATCCATTCAACAATATGGGAGTCCAAGCTCAAAGACTGCAATTTATTGATAAGCCTTCTATGTGGGACAGTATCAAAAGCCTTACTAAAGTCTAGATAAGCGATGTCTACTGCACCTCCGCCATCTATTATTTTAGTCACCCAATCAAAAAAATCAATAAGATTAGTTTGACATGATCTCCCTGAAGTAAACCCATGCTGTGTTACATCTTTCAATCCATTGGATTTTAGATGTTCCACAATCCTCTCCTTAAGTATGGTTTCCATTAATTTCCTCACTATTGATGTCAGGCTACTTTCACACTTGCGTTCGGGGTTCCGCTTGTGAGTTCCGTTTGAAGGCTCTCACAAGCAGCCCCGAACGGATCCGTACAGCCCCAATGAATTCTGAGTGGATGCAGATCCGCTCAGAATGCATCAGTTTGGCACCGTTTGGCTTCCGTTCCGCTCAGCAGGCGGACACCCGAACGCAGCTTGCAGCCTTTTGGTGTCCGACTGGCCGTGCGGAGCCAAACGGATCCGTCCAGACTTACAATGCAAGTCAATGGGGACGGATCCGTTTGACGTTGACACAATATGGTGCAATTGCAAACGTAACTTTCAATGTAAAGTCAGGAATTCTTATTAATATACCATCAGATCGGAGTTTTCTCCAATCCGATGGTATATTTTAACTTGAAGCGTCCCCATCACCATGGGAATGCCTCTATGTTAAAATTTACCATCGGATTTGAGTTAGATCGTGAAACTCAGATCCGACAGTATATTCTAACACAGAGGCGTTCCCATGGTGATGGGGACGCTTCAAGTTAGAATATACTAAAATAACTGTGTACATGACTGCCCCCTGCTGCCTGGCAGCACCCAATCTCTTACAGGGGGCTGTGAGCCACACAATTAACCCCTCAGGTGCCGCACCTGAGGGGTTAATTGTGCAGATCATGGCCCCCTGTAAGAGATCGGGTGCTGCCAGGCAGCAGGGGGCAGACCCCCTCTCCCTCCCTCCCTCCCCTGTATTTAACTCATTGGTGGCCAGTGCGGCCCCCCTCTCTCCCCTGTATTTAACTCATTGGTGGCTAGTGTGGCCGGCCCCCCCTCCCTCCCTCCCCTGTATTTAACTCATTGGTGGCCAGTGCGGCCGGCCCCCCTCCCTCCCCTGTATTTAACTCATTGGTGGCCAGTGCGGCCGGCCCCCCCTCCCTCCCCCCTAATTAAAATGACCGACCCCCCCATCATTGGTGGCAGCGGAGAGTTCCGATCGGAGTCCCAGTTTAATCGCTGGGGCTCTGATCGGTTACCATGGCAGCCAAGACGCTACTGCAGTCCTGGCTGCCATGGTTACTTAGCAATTTTAGAAGCATTATACTTACCTGCGATGTCTGTGACCGGCCGGGCGCTCCTCCTACTGGTAAGCGAAAGGTCTGTGCGGCGCATTGCTTTTAGCACAGACCTTTCACTTACCAGTAGGAGGAGCGCCCGGCCGGTCACAGACATCGCAGGTAAGTATAATCCTTCTAAAATTGCTAAGTAACCATGGCAGCCAGGACTGCAGTAGCGTCCTGGTTGCCATGGTTACCGATCGGAGTCCCAGCGATTGAACTGGGACTCCAATCGGAACTCTCCGCTGCCACCAATGATGGGGGGTCAGTCATTTTAATTAGGGAGGGCGGCCGCACTGGCCACCAATGAGTTAAATACAGGGGAGGGAGGGAGGGGGGGGCCGGCCGCACTGGCCACCAATGAGTTAAATACAGGAAAGGGAGGGAGGGTGGGCCGGCTGCACTGGCCACCAATGATTTAAATACAGGGGAGGGAGGGGGGCCGCACTAGCCACCAGTGAGTTAAATACAGGGGAGGGAGGGGGGCCGCACTTGCCACCAATGAGTTAAATACAGGGGAGGGAGGGAGGGGGGCCGCACTGGCCACCAATGAGTTAAATACAGGGGAGGGAGGGGGCCGCACTGGCCACCAATGAGTTAAATACAGGGTAGGGAGGGAAAGGGGGGTCGCACTGGCCACCAATGAGTTAAATACAGGGGAGGGAGGGGGGCCGCAGTGGCCACCAATGAGTTAAATACAGGGGAGGGAGGGGGGGTCTGCCCCCTGCTGCCTGGCAGCACCCGATCTCTTACAGGGGGCCATGATAAGCACAATTAACCCCTCAGGTGCGACACCTGAGGGGTTAATTGTGCTGTTCACAGCCCCCTGTAAGAGATCGGGTGCTGCCAGGCAGCAGGGGGCAGTCATGTACACAGTTCTTTTAGTATATTCTAACTTGAAGCGTCCCCATCACCATGGGAATGCCTCTGTGTTAGAATATACTGTCGGATCTGAAAAATCAGATCTGAAAAAAAGTTAAGCAGACGGATCCGTTCTGAACGGATGCAAGCGTTTGCATTATAGGAGCGGATCTGTCTGTGCAGACACCAGACGAATCCGCTCTGAACGCAAGTGTGAAAGTAGCCTTACTCGCCTATAGTTGCCCGATTCCTCCCTACTACCTTTCTTGTGAATGGGCACAACATTTGCTAATTTCCAATCTTCTGGGACGACTCCTGTTACCAGTGATTGGTTAAATAAATCTGTAAATGGTTTTGCTTGACACCGCTAAGCTCTTTTAATAGCTTTGGGTGTATCCCATCAGGCCCCTGTGACTTATTTGTATTAATTTTAGACAGCTGACTTAGAACCTCTTCAAAGACACATGCATCAAAAGATTCATTAGTCTTCCTCCCTAACTGAGGTGTGAAACCAGGTCATTATGCTAGTCTCTTATTTCTTTTATATATATACAGTACAGACCAAAAGTTTGGACACACCTTCTCATTCAAAGAGTTTTCTTTATTTTCATGACTATGAAGGCATCAAAACTATGAATTGACACATGTGGAATTATATACATAACAAACAAGTGTGAAACAACTGAAAATATGTCATATTCTAGGTTCTTCAAAGTAGCCACCTTTTGCTTTGATTACTGCTTTGCACACTCTTGGCATTCTCTTGATGAGCTTCAAGAGGTAGTCCCCTAAAATGGTCTTCCAACAGTCTTGAAGGAGTTCCCAGAGATGCTTAGCACTTGTTGGCCCTTTTGCCTTCACTCTGCGGTCCAGCTCACCCCAAACCATCTCGATTGGGTTCAGGTCCGGTGACTGTGGAGGCCAGGTACTTTCAAAGTTTTCCCAATTTTTCGGCTGACTGACTGGCATTCATTTCTTAAAGTAATGATGGGCACTCGTTTTTCTTTACTTAGCTGCTTTTTTTTTTGCCATAATACAAATTCTAACAGTCTATTCAGTAGGACTATCAGCTGTGTATCCACCTGACTTCTCCTCAACGCCACTGATGGTCCCAACCCCAATTATAAGGCAAGAAATCCCACTTATTAAACCTGACAGGGCACACCTGTGAAGTGAAAACCATTTCAGGGGACTACCTCTTGAAGCTCATCAAGAGAATGCCAAGAGTGTGCAAAGCAGTAATCAAAGCAAAAGGTGGCTACTTTGAAGAACCTAGAATATGACATATTTTCAGTTGTTTCACACTTGTTTGTTATGTATATAATTCCACATGTGTTAATTCATAGTTTTGATGCCTTCAGTGTGAATCTACAATTTTCATAGTCATGAAAATAAAGAAAACTCTTTGAATGAGAAGGTGTGTCCAAATTTTTGGTCTGTACTGTACCTGCATCGCTGAACTGCAAATAAAATATATATTTTTGCCACTAATGCATGCCAAAAAGGGCTTTAGAACATACAACTACACCGCTGAATGGCAAATAATATATAATTTTTTTTACACTAAAGCACGCCATAAAGGGCTGTAATTTTCTCACTTTACCACACAACGACTAATAAGCCCTTTTTTCCCACTAATACAAGCCAAAAAATGCTTTAGAACATATAACTGCACCACACAAGGGCAAATAAGACATATAAATATCTCCTTGTAATAAACCCTTACAATGGCTGTATCATACAGCACTTGCACCCCAATAACAAAAATGGTTTGCTGAAAATACAGAGCTGTATAATGGCAATTTGGATCCCCAGTCAATGTAGCAAGGTGTAATAGGATTGTTCCTATTACCCAGGCTGTAACCTCCCCTACTGAACCCTGTTCTACATAAATGTTGCAGAATGATTCCTCCCTATCCTTTCCCTGAACTTCTATACAGCTGTCATGCCCTGCTCAGACTATGTGCGGAGGTCTGCCAGATTGGCAGCACGTGTCTAGTCATTTGTTTTGTTTTGGAGTCGTGCTGGATCCGCCTCCCTTCAAGTGCTCTGGGTGGGGTCGTGGGTTTAAATTACTCTCACTCCCACGGAATGTCAAAAACTTGTCCCTTCCCCCAGAAAATCTGTCAGGGAGAGGGACCTTGGGTTCCGCAACAACCTGGTTACCAGTAGCAACCGCTGGGCTTGCGGTCAGTTTTAATTGCTGCTGTTGCTGGAGGACCAACGCCTTCAATCCTGCCACCTCCAAAGACAGGCCATGAAATTGTTTGGACAGAGCAGCAATTTGATCCATACTGGATTCTAAGTAGGTAAAAAAAAAAATTATAATTTTTTTTTTTTACCTACACAAAATAAGGGCCAGATATAATGTAATGACCGGCGTCAGACACAGGGAGGGAAAAGGGAAAACCCTGCCCAAGGGAGAGGGAAAGGTGGTGACCCCTAACTCACCTTGCGGCTGGCACCTGACTGGTGATCACGTGCCTAAACCCTGGCTTTCCCTAGAATGAGCCCTAGATAGTGAACGGGCCAGTGGGATCGCTAGTCCGCACCACTGTCACTAAGAGGGAAACACCAGGGAGAGGACAGACAAAACAGACAAACACATACACCCAGGTGGGCGACCACAATAGACCACAAAGGTCCAACAGGGATCCGGAGGGTAGCGTTCTGGACCAACTACCAGAGAATGCAGCAACACAGCTCCAGAGGGTCAGAATAGATGTCCAGGCAGGAAGCTCTATATCTGTCAACCAGAGAAGTGTGAGAGGGGAATATAAGGAGGTTGGGAGTGCTGGACAAGGAACAGCTGAGGAGAAGGAGCTACGGATCCCTGAGTGAGCCAAAAGGGTTTGCAAAGCAAACCCAGAAAGCTACCATAAGGAAACAGCCCTATCTTACATAGAGCGTGCAGCCAACCGCTGCGACTTCCTGACCCCGGGTATAACGGAGTCAGGCGTGGTTCTTGACACCCTCGTGACAATAACCCCAGCACACACCAAGGCTGGAGTACAACAGACTCCTGACCTTAAGCCACAGGTATAAGAAGCACCTAGTGACCATACCCAGCAAGGTAGTTAACCCTTACTGCACCAGACAGGGGAAGGCTACAACTTAAAGGGGAAGTGCACACACCAGTTACAACGTTGCCCCCGGCAACAGCATGCATGGCAACCATGTCACGGCACACAGCCAAAGCCAAGACACTGCCACCACATGCCATAACAGCAACACGTTGCCACCGGCAGCAGCAAGCATGGCACCAGTGTCACGGCGCACACAGCAAAGGCCGTGACACTCATTTATCAAAACTGTCCAATAGAAACAATGGCCCTGTTGCCGATAACAGCCAAACACAGTTCAAATTTATAGAAACATAGAATGTGTAAGCAAATAAGAACCATTTGGCCCATCTAGTCTGCCCAATATACTGAATACTATGAATAGCCCTGGCTCTATCTTATATGAAGGATGGCCTTATGCCTGTCCCATGCATGCTTAAACTCCTTCACTGTATTTGCAGCTACCACTTCTGCAGGAAGGCTATTCCATGCATCCACTACTCTCTCAGTAAAGTAATATTTCCTGATATTACTTTTAAACCTTTGCCCCTCTAATTTAAAACTATGTCCTCTTGTAGCAGTTTTTCTTCTTTTAAATATTCTCTCCTCTTTTACCTTGTTGATTCCCTTTATGTATTTAAAAGTTTCTATCATATCCCCTCTGTCTCGTCTTTCTTCCAAGCTATACATGTTAAGGTCCTTTAATCTTTCCTGGTAAGTTTTAGGCCTCTTTCAGACGGGCGTTGCAGGAAAATGTGCGGGTGCGTTACGGGAACAGCCGCGATTTTTCTGCGCGAGTGCAAAACATTGAAATGCGTTTTGCACTCGCGTGAGAAAAATCACGCATGTTTGGTACCCAAACCCGAACTTCTTCACAGAAGTTCGGGCTTGGGATCGGCTTTCTGTAGATTGTATTATTTTCCCTTATAACATGGTTATAAGGGAAAATAATAGCATTCTGAATACAGAATGCATAATTAATAGCGCTGGAGGGGTTAAAAAATAAATAAATAATTTAACTCACCTTAATCCACTTGATCGCGGAGGCCGGCATCTCCCTCTGTCTCCTTTGCTGAACAGGACCTGTGGTGAGCATTCATTACAGGAAAATGACCTGTGGTGATGTCACTCCGGTCATCACATGATCCATCACCATGGTAAAAGATCATGTGATGGCCGGAGTGACGTCACCACAGGTCATTTTCCTGTAATGAATGCTCACCACAGGTCCTGTTCAGCAAAGGAGACAGAAGGAGATGCCGGCCTCCGCGATCAAGTGGATTAAGGTGAGTTAAATTTTTATTTTTATTTTTTAACCCCTCCAGCGCTATTTTACTATGCATTCTGTATTCAGAATGCTATTATTTTCACTTATAACCATGTTATAAGGGAAAATAATAATGATCGGGTCTCCATCCCGATCGTCTCCTAGCAACCGTGCGTGAAAATCGCACCGCATCCGCACTTGCTTGCGGATGCTTGCGATTTTCACGCAACCCCATTAGCTTCTATGGGGCCTGCGTTACGTGAAAAAAGCTGAATATAGAGCATGCTGCGATTTTCACGCAACGCACAAGTGATGCATGAAAATCAGCGCTCATGTGAACAGCCCCATAGAAAAGAATGGGTCGGTATTCAGTGCGGGTGCAATGCGTTCAACTCACGCATGGCATCCGCGCGGAATACTCTCCCGTGTAAAAGGGGCCTTATCCTGCAATCCATGTACTAGTTTAGTAGCTCTTCTCTGAACTCTCTCCAAAGTATCAATATCCTTCTGGAGATATGGTCTCCAGTACTGCGCACAATACTCCAAATGAGGTCTCACTAGTGCTCTGTAGAGCAGCATGAGCACCTCCCTCTTTCTACTGTTAATGCCTCTCCCTATACACCCAAGCATTCTGCTAGCATTTCCTGCTGCTCTATGACATTGTCTGCCTACCTTTAAGTCTTCTGAAATAATGACCCCAAAATCCCTGTATCACTGATTTTATATTCTGCTCTTGGGTTATTACGCCCCAGTGCATTATCTTGCACTTATCAACATTAAAGTTCAGTTGCCAGTTTTTTGACCATTCCTCTCGTTTTCCTAAATCCTTTTCCATTTGGTGTATCCCTCCAGGAACATCAACCCTGTTACAAATCTTTGTGTCATCGGCTAAAAGACACACCACACCATCGAGGTCTTCTGCAATTTCGCTGATAAAGATATTAAACAATATGGATTCCAGAACAGATCCCTGAGGTACCCCACTGGTAACAAGACCATGGTCTGAATATACTCCATTGACTACAACCCTCTGTTGTCTGTCCCTCAGCCACTGCCTAATCCATTCAACAATATGGGAGTCCAAGCTCAAAGACTGCAATTTATTGATAAGCCTTCTATGTGGGACAGTATCAAAAGCCTTACTAAAGTCTAGATAAGCGATGTCTACTGCACCTCCGCCATCTATTATTTTAGTCACCCAATCAAAAAAATCAATAAGATTAGTTTGACATGATCTCCCTGAAGTAAACCCATGCTGTGTTACATCTTTCAATCCATTGGATTTTAGATGTTCCACAATCCTCTCCTTAAGTATGGTTTCCATTAATTTCCTCACTATTGATGTCAGGCTACTTTCACACTTGCGTTCGGGGTTCCGCTTGTGAGTTCCGTTTGAAGGCTCTCACAAGCAGCCCCGAACGGATCCGTACAGCCCCAATGAATTCTGAGTGGATGCAGATCCGCTCAGAATGCATCAGTTTGGCACCGTTTGGCTTCCGTTCCGCTCAGCAGGCGGACACCCGAACGCAGCTTGCAGCCTTTTGGTGTCCGACTGGCCGTGCGGAGCCAAACGGATCCGTCCAGACTTACAATGCAAGTCAATGGGGACGGATCCGTTTGACGTTGACACAATATGGTGCAATTGCAAACGTAACTTTCAATGTAAAGTCAGGAATTCTTATTAATATACCATCAGATCGGAGTTTTCTCCAATCCGATGGTATATTTTAACTTGAAGCGTCCCCATCACCATGGGAATGCCTCTATGTTAAAATTTACCATCGGATTTGAGTTAGATCGTGAAACTCAGATCCGACAGTATATTCTAACACAGAGGCGTTCCCATGGTGATGGGGACGCTTCAAGTTAGAATATACAAAAATAACTGTGTACATGACTGCCCCCTGCTGCCTGGCAGCACCCAATCTCTTACAGGGGGCTGTGAGCCACACAATTAACCCCTCAGGTGCCGCACCTGAGGGGTTAATTGTGCAGATCATGGCCCCCTTTAAGAGATCGGGTGCTGCCAGGCAGCAGGGGGCAGACCCCCTCTCCCTCCCTCCCTCCCTCCCCTGTATTTAACTCATTGGTGGCCAGTGCGGCCCCCCTCTCTCCCCTGTATTTAACTCATTGGTGGCTAGTGTGGCCGGCCCCCCCTCCCTCCCTCCCCTGTATTTAACTCATTGGTGGCCAGTGCGGCCGGCCCCCCTCCCTCCCCTGTATTTAACTCATTGGTGGCCAGTGCGGCCGGTCCCCCCCCCCCCCCCCCTAATTAAAATGACTGACCCCCCCATCATTGGTGGCAGCGGAGAGTTCCGATCGGAGTCCCAGTTTAATCGCTGGGGCTCTGATCGGTTACCATGGCAGCCAAGACGCTACTGCAGTCCTGGCTGCCATGGTTACTTAGCAATTTTAGAAGCATTATACTTACCTGCGATGTCTGTGACCGGCCGGGCGCTCCTCCTACTGGTAAGCGAAAGGTCTGTGCGGCGCATTGCTTTTAGCACAGACCTTTCACTTACCAGTAGGAGGAGCGCCAGGCCGGTCACAGACATCGCAGGTAAGTATAATCCTTCTAAAATTGCTAAGTAACCATGGCAGCCAGGACTGCAGTAGCGTCCTGGTTGCCATGGTTACCGATCGGAGTCCCAGCGATTGAACTGGGACTCCAATCGGAACTCTCCGCTGCCACCAATGATGGGGGGTCAGTCATTTTAATTAGGGAGGGCGGCCGCACTGGCCACCAATGAGTTAAATACAGGGGAGGGAGGGAGGGGGGGGCCGGCCGCACTGGCCACCAATGAGTTAAATACAGGAAAGGGAGGGAGGGTGGGCTGGCTGCACTGGCCACCAATGATTTAAATACAGGGGAGGGAGGGGGGCCGCACTAGCCACCAGTGAGTTAAATACAGGGGAGGGAGGGGGGCCGCACTTGCCACCAATGAGTTAAATACAGGGGAGGGAGGGAGGGGGCCGCACTGGCCACCAATGAGTTAAATACAGGGGAGGGAGGGGGCCGCACTGGCCACCAATGAGTTAAATACAGGGTAGGGAGGGAAAGGGGGGTCGCACTGGCCACCAATGAGTTAAATACAGGGGAGGGAGGGGGGCCGCAGTGGCCACCAATGAGTTAAATACAGGGGGGGGAGGGGGGGTCTGCCCCCTGCTGCCTGGCAGCACCCGATCTCTTACAGGGGGCCATGATAAGCACAATTAACCCCTCAGGTGCGACACCTGAGGGGTTAATTGTGCTGTTCACAGCCCCCTGTAAGAGATCGGGTGCTGCCAGGCAGCAGGGGGCAGTCATGTACACAGTTCTTTTAGTATATTCTAACTTGAAGCGTCCCCATCACCATGGGAATGCCTCTGTGTTAGAATATACTGTCGGATCTGAAAAATCAGATCTGAAAAAAAGTTAAGCAGACGGATCCGTTCTGAACGGATGCAAGCGTTTGCATTATAGGAGCGGATCTGTCTGTGCAGACACCAGACGAATCCGCTCTGAACGCAAGTGTGAAAGTAGCCTTACTCGCCTATAGTTGCCCGATTCCTCCCTACTACCTTTCTTGTGAATGGGCACAACATTTGCTAATTTCCAATCTTCTGGGACGACTCCTGTTACCAGTGATTGGTTAAATAAATCTGTAAATGGTTTTGCTTGACACCGCTAAGCTCTTTTAATAGCTTTGGGTGTATCCCATCAGGCCCCTGTGACTTATTTGTATTAATTTTAGACAGCTGACTTAGAACCTCTTCAAAGACACATGCATCAAAAGATTCATTAGTCTTCCTCCCTAACTGAGGTGTGAAACCAGGTCATTATGCTAGTCTCTTATTTCTTTTATATATATACAGTACAGACCAAAAGTTTGGACACACCTTCTCATTCAAAGAGTTTTCTTTATTTTCATGACTATGAAGGCATCAAAACTATGAATTGACACATGTGGAATTATATACATAACAAACAAGTGTGAAACAACTGAAAATATGTCATATTCTAGGTTCTTCAAAGTAGCCACCTTTTGCTTTGATTACTGCTTTGCACACTCTTGGCATTCTCTTGATGAGCTTCAAGAGGTAGTCCCCTAAAATGGTCTTCCAACAGTCTTGAAGGAGTTCCCAGAGATGCTTAGCACTTGTTGGCCCTTTTGCCTTCACTCTGCGGTCCAGCTCACCCCAAACCATCTCGATTGGGTTCAGGTCCGGTGACTGTGGAGGCCAGGTACTTTCAAAGTTTTCCCAATTTTTCGGCTGACTGACTGGCATTCATTTCTTAAAGTAATGATGGGCACTCGTTTTTCTTTACTTAGCTGCTTTTTTTTTTGCCATAATACAAATTCTAACAGTCTATTCAGTAGGACTATCAGCTGTGTATCCACCTGACTTCTCCTCAACGCCACTGATGGTCCCAACCCCAATTATAAGGCAAGAAATCCCACTTATTAAACCTGACAGGGCACACCTGTGAAGTGAAAACCATTTCAGGGGACTACCTCTTGAAGCTCATCAAGAGAATGCCAAGAGTGTGCAAAGCAGTAATCAAAGCAAAAGGTGGCTACTTTGAAGAACCTAGAATATGACATATTTTCAGTTGTTTCACACTTGTTTGTTATGTATATAATTCCACATGTGTTAATTCATAGTTTTGATGCCTTCAGTGTGAATCTACAATTTTCATAGTCATGAAAATAAAGAAAACTCTTTGAATGAGAAGGTGTGTCCAAATTTTTGGTCTGTACTGTACCTGCATCGCTGAACTGCAAATAAAATATATATTTTTGCCACTAATGCATGCCAAAAAGGGCTTTAGAACATACAACTACACCGCTGAATGGCAAATAATATATAATTTTTTTTACACTAAAGCACGCCATAAAGGGCTGTAATTTTCTCACTTTACCACACAACGACTAATAAGCCCTTTTTTCCCACTAATACAAGCCAAAAAATGCTTTAGAACATATAACTGCACCACACAAGGGCAAATAAGACATATAAATATCTCCTTGTAATAAACCCTTACAATGGCTGTATCATACAGCACTTGCACCCCAATAACAAAAATGGTTTGCTGAAAATACAGAGCTGTATAATGGCAATTTGGATCCCCAGTCAATGTAGCAAGGTGTAATAGGATTGTTCCTATTACCCAGGCTGTAACCTCCCCTACTGAACCCTGTTCTACATAAATGTTGCAGAATGATTCCTCCCTATCCTTTCCCTGAACTTCTATACAGCTGTCATGCCCTGCTCAGACTATGTGCGGAGGTCTGCCAGATTGGCAGCACGTGTCTAGTCATTTGTTTTGTTTTGGAGTCGTGCTGGATCCGCCTCCCTTCAAGTGCTCTGGGTGGGGTCGTGGGTTTAAATTACTCTCACTCCCACGGAATGTCAAAAACTTGTCCCTTCCCCCAGAAAATCTGTCAGGGAGAGGGACCTTGGGTTCCGCAACAACCTGGTTACCAGTAGCAACCGCTGGGCTTGCGGTCAGTTTTAATTGCTGCTGTTGCTGGAGGACCAACGCCTTCAATCCTGCCACCTCCAAAGACAGGCCATGAAATTGTTTGGACAGAGCAGCAATTTGATCCATACTGGATTCTAAGTAGGTAAAAAAAAAAATTATAATTTTTTTTTTTTACCTACACAAAATAAGGGCCAGATATAATGTAATGACCGGCGTCAGACACAGGGAGGGAAAAGGGAAAACCCTGCCCAAGGGAGAGGGAAAGGTGGTGACCCCTAACTCACCTTGCGGCTGGCACCTGACTGGTGATCACGTGCCTAAACCCTGGCTTTCCCTAGAATGAGCCCTAGATAGTGAACGGGCCAGTGGGATCGCTAGTCCGCACCACTGTCACTAAGAGGGAAACACCAGGGAGAGGACAGACAAAACAGACAAACACATACACCCAGGTGGGCGACCACAATAGACCACAAAGGTCCAACAGGGATCCGGAGGGTAGCGTTCTGGACCAACTACCAGAGAATGCAGCAACACAGCTCCAGAGGGTCAGAATAGATGTCCAGGCAGGAAGCTCTATATCTGTCAACCAGAGAAGTGTGAGAGGGGAATATAAGGAGGTTGGGAGTGCTGGACAAGGAACAGCTGAGGAGAAGGAGCTACGGATCCCTGAGTGAGCCAAAAGGGTTTGCAAAGCAAACCCAGAAAGCTACCATAAGGAAACAGCCCTATCTTACATAGAGCGTGCAGCCAACCGCTGCGACTTCCTGACCCCGGGTATAACGGAGTCAGGCGTGGTTCTTGACACCCTCGTGACAATAACCCCAGCACACACCAAGGCTGGAGTACAACAGACTCCTGACCTTAAGCCACAGGTATAAGAAGCACCTAGTGACCATACCCAGCAAGGTAGTTAACCCTTACTGCACCAGACAGGGGAAGGCTACAACTTAAAGGGGAAGTGCACACACCAGTTACAACGTTGCCCCCGGCAACAGCATGCATGGCAACCATGTCACGGCACACAGCCAAAGCCAAGACACTGCCACCACATGCCATAACAGCAACACGTTGCCACCGGCAGCAGCAAGCATGGCACCAGTGTCACGGCGCACACAGCAAAGGCCGTGACACTCATTTATCAAAACTGTCCAATAGAAACAATGGCCCTGTTGCCGATAACAGCCAAACACAGTTCAAATTTATAGAAACATAGAATGTGTAAGCAAATAAGAACCATTTGGCCCATCTAGTCTGCCCAATATACTGAATACTATGAATAGCCCTTGGCTCTATCTTATATGAAGGATGGCCTTATGCCTGTCCCATGCATGCTTAAACTCCTTCACTGTATTTGCAGCTACCACTTCTGCAGGAAGGCTATTCCATGCATCCACTACTCTCTCAGTAAAGTAATATTTCCTGATATTACTTTTAAACCTTTGCCCCTCTAATTTAAAACTATGTCCTCTTGTAGCAGTTTTTCTTCTTTTAAATATTCTCTCCTCTTTTACCTTGTTGATTCCCTTTATGTATTTAAAAGTTTCTATCATATCCCCTCTGTCTCGTCTTTCTTCCAAGCTATACATGTTAAGGTCCTTTAATCTTTCCTGGTAAGTTTTAGGCCTCTTTCAGACGGGCGTTGCAGGAAAATGTGCGGGTGCGTTACGGGAACAGCCGCGATTTTTCTGCGCGAGTGCAAAACATTGAAATGCGTTTTGCACTCGCGTGAGAAAAATCACGCATGTTTGGTACCCAAACCCGAACTTCTTCACAGAAGTTCGGGCTTGGGATCGGCTTTCTGTAGATTGTATTATTTTCCCTTATAACATGGTTATAAGGGAAAATAATAGCATTCTGAATACAGAATGCATAATTAATAGCGCTGGAGGGGTTAAAAAATAAATAAATAATTTAACTCACCTTAATCCACTTGATCGCGGAGGCCGGCATCTCCCTCTGTCTCCTTTGCTGAACAGGACCTGTGGTGAGCATTCATTACAGGAAAATGACCTGTGGTGATGTCACTCCGGTCATCACATGATCCATCACCATGGTAAAAGATCATGTGATGGCCGGAGTGACGTCACCACAGGTCATTTTCCTGTAATGAATGCTCACCACAGGTCCTGTTCAGCAAAGGAGACAGAAGGAGATGCCGGCCTCCGCGATCAAGTGGATTAAGGTGAGTTAAATTTTTATTTTTATTTTTTAACCCCTCCAGCGCTATTTTACTATGCATTCTGTATTCAGAATGCTATTATTTTCACTTATAACCATGTTATAAGGGAAAATAATAATGATCGGGTCTCCATCCCGATCGTCTCCTAGCAACCGTGCGTGAAAATCGCACCGCATCCGCACTTGCTTGCGGATGCTTGCGATTTTCACGCAACCCCATTAGCTTCTATGGGGCCTGCGTTACGTGAAAAAAGCTGAATATAGAGCATGCTGCGATTTTCACGCAACGCACAAGTGATGCATGAAAATCAGCGCTCATGTGAACAGCCCCATAGAAAAGAATGGGTCGGTATTCAGTGCGGGTGCAATGCGTTCAACTCACGCATGGCATCCGCGCGGAATACTCTCCCGTGTAAAAGGGGCCTTATCCTGCAATCCATGTACTAGTTTAGTAGCTCTTCTCTGAACTCTCTCCAAAGTATCAATATCCTTCTGGAGATATGGTCTCCAGTACTGCGCACAATACTCCAAATGAGGTCTCACTAGTGCTCTGTAGAGCAGCATGAGCACCTCCCTCTTTCTACTGTTAATGCCTCTCCCTATACACCCAAGCATTCTGCTAGCATTTCCTGCTGCTCTATGACATTGTCTGCCTACCTTTAAGTCTTCTGAAATAATGACCCCAAAATCCCTGTATCACTGATTTTATATTCTGCTCTTGGGTTATTACGCCCCAGTGCATTATCTTGCACTTATCAACATTAAAGTTCAGTTGCCAGTTTTTTGACCATTCCTCTCGTTTTCCTAAATCCTTTTCCATTTGGTGTATCCCTCCAGGAACATCAACCCTGTTACAAATCTTTGTGTCATCGGCTAAAAGACACACCACACCATCGAGGTCTTCTGCAATTTCGCTGATAAAGATATTAAACAATATGGATTCCAGAACAGATCCCTGAGGTACCCCACTGGTAACAAGACCATGGTCTGAATATACTCCATTGACTACAACCCTCTGTTGTCTGTCCCTCAGCCACTGCCTAATCCATTCAACAATATGGGAGTCCAAGCTCAAAGACTGCAATTTATTGATAAGCCTTCTATGTGGGACAGTATCAAAAGCCTTACTAAAGTCTAGATAAGCGATGTCTACTGCACCTCCGCCATCTATTATTTTAGTCACCCAATCAAAAAAATCAATAAGATTAGTTTGACATGATCTCCCTGAAGTAAACCCATGCTGTGTTACATCTTTCAATCCATTGGATTTTAGATGTTCCACAATCCTCTCCTTAAGTATGGTTTCCATTAATTTCCTCACTATTGATGTCAGGCTACTTTCACACTTGCGTTCGGGGTTCCGCTTGTGAGTTCCGTTTGAAGGCTCTCACAAGCAGCCCCGAACGGATCCGTACAGCCCCAATGAATTCTGAGTGGATGCAGATCCGCTCAGAATGCATCAGTTTGGCACCGTTTGGCTTCCGTTCCGCTCAGCAGGCGGACACCCGAACGCAGCTTGCAGCCTTTTGGTGTCCGACTGGCCGTGCGGAGCCAAACGGATCCGTCCAGACTTACAATGCAAGTCAATGGGGACGGATCCGTTTGACGTTGACACAATATGGTGCAATTGCAAACGTAACTTTCAATGTAAAGTCAGGAATTCTTATTAATATACCATCAGATCGGAGTTTTCTCCAATCCGATGGTATATTTTAACTTGAAGCGTCCCCATCACCATGGGAATGCCTCTATGTTAAAATTTACCCTCGGATTTGAGTTAGATCGTGAAACTCAGATCCGACAGTATATTCTAACACAGAGGCGTTCCCATGGTGATGGGGACGCTTCAAGTTAGAATATACAAAAATAACTGTGTACATGACTGCCCCCTGCTGCCTGGCAGCACCCAATCTCTTACAGGGGGCTGTGAGCCACACAATTAACCCCTCAGGTGCCGCACCTGAGGGGTTAATTGTGCAGATCATGGCCCCCTTTAAGAGATCGGGTGCTGCCAGGCAGCAGGGGGCAGACCCCCTCTCCCTCCCTCCCTCCCTCCCTCCCCTGTATTTAACTCATTGGTGGCCAGTGCGGCCCCCCTCTCTCCCCTGTATTTAACTCATTGGTGGCTAGTGTGGCCGGCCCCCCCTCCCTCCCTCCCCTGTATTTAACTCATTGGTGGCCAGTGCGGCCGGCCCCCCTCCCTCCCCTGTATTTAACTCATTGGTGGCCAGTGCGGCCGGTCCCCCTCCCTCCCCCCTAATTAAAATGACTGACCCCCCCATCATTGGTGGCAGCGGAGAGTTCCGATCGGAGTCCCAGTTTAATCGCTGGGGCTCTGATCGGTTACCATGGCAGCCAAGACGCTACTGCAGTCCTGGCTGCCATGGTTACTTAGCAATTTTAGAAGCATTATACTTACCTGCGATGTCTGTGACTGGCCGGGCGCTCCTCCTACTGGTAAGCGAAAGGTCTGTGCGGCGCATTGCTTTTAGCACAGACCTTTCACTTACCAGTAGGAGGAGCGCCAGGCCGGTCACAGACATCGCAGGTAAGTATAATCCTTCTAAAATTGCTAAGTAACCATGGCAGCCAGGACTGCAGTAGCGTCCTGGTTGCCATGGTTACCGATCGGAGTCCCAGCGATTGAACTGGGACTCCAATCGGAACTCTCCGCTGCCACCAATGATGGGGGGTCAGACATTTTAATTAGGGAGGGCGGCCGCACTGGCCACCAATGAGTTAAATACAGGGGAGGGAGGGAGGGGGGGCCGGCCGCACTGGCCACCAATGAGTTAAATACAGGAAAGGGAGGGAGGGTGGGCTGGCTGCACTGGCCACCAATGATTTAAATACAGGGGAGGGAGGGGGGCCGCACTAGCCACCAGTGAGTTAAATACAGGGGAGGGAGGGGGGCCGCACTTGCCACCAATGAGTTAAATACAGGGGAGGGAGGGGGGCCGCACTGGCCACCAATGAGTTAAATACAGGGGAGGGAGGGGGCCGCACTGGCCACCAATGAGTTAAATACAGGGTAGGGAGGGAAAGGGGGGTCGCACTGGCCACCAATGAGTTAAATACAGGGGAGGGAGGGGGGCCGCAGTGGCCACCAATGAGTTAAATACAGGGGAGGGAGGGGGGGTCTGCCCCCTGCTGCCTGGCAGCACCCGATCTCTTACAGGGGGCCATGATAAGCACAATTAACCCCTCAGGTGCGGCACCTGAGGGGTTAATTGTGCTGTTCACAGCCCCCTGTAAGAGATCGGGTGCTGCCAGGCAGCAGGGGGCAGTCATGTACACAGTTCTTTTAGTATATTCTAACTTGAAGCGTCCCCATCACCATGGGAATGCCTCTGTGTTAGAATATACTGTCGGATCTGAAAAATCAGATCTGAAAAAAAGTTAAGCAGACGGATCCGTTCTGAACGGATGCAAGCGTTTGCATTATAGGAGCGGATCTGTCTGTGCAGACACCAGACGAATCCGCTCTGAACGCAAGTGTGAAAGTAGCCTTACTCGCCTATAGTTGCCCGATTCCTCCCTACTACCTTTCTTGTGAATGGGCACAACATTTGCTAATTTCCAATCTTCTGGGACGACTCCTGTTACCAGTGATTGGTTAAATAAATCTGTAAATGGTTTTGCTTGACACCGCTAAGCTCTTTTAATAGCTTTGGGTGTATCCCATCAGGCCCCTGTGACTTATTTGTATTAATTTTAGACAGCTGACTTAGAACCTCTTCAAAGACACATGCATCAAAAGATTCATTAGTCTTCCTCCCTAACTGAGGTGTGAAACCAGGTCATTATGCTAGTCTCTTATTTCTTTTATATATATACAGTACAGACCAAAAGTTTGGACACACCTTCTCATTCAAAGAGTTTTCTTTATTTTCATGACTATGAAGGCATCAAAACTATGAATTGACACATGTGGAATTATATACATAACAAACAAGTGTGAAACAACTGAAAATATGTCATATTCTAGGTTCTTCAAAGTAGCCACCTTTTGCTTTGATTACTGCTTTGCACACTCTTGGCATTCTCTTGATGAGCTTCAAGAGGTAGTCCCCTAAAATGGTCTTCCAACAGTCTTGAAGGAGTTCCCAGAGATGCTTAGCACTTGTTGGCCCTTTTGCCTTCACTCTGCGGTCCAGCTCACCCCAAACCATCTCGATTGGGTTCAGGTCCGGTGACTGTGGAGGCCAGGTACTTTCAAAGTTTTCCCAATTTTTCGGCTGACTGACTGGCATTCATTTCTTAAAGTAATGATGGGCACTCGTTTTTCTTTACTTAGCTGCTTTTTTTTTGCCATAATACAAATTCTAACAGTCTATTCAGTAGGACTATCAGCTGTGTATCCACCTGACTTCTCCTCAACGCCACTGATGGTCCCAACCCCAATTATAAGGCAAGAAATCCCACTTATTAAACCTGACAGGGCACACCTGTGAAGTGAAAACCATTTCAGGGGACTACCTCTTGAAGCTCATCAAGAGAATGCCAAGAGTGTGCAAAGCAGTAATCAAAGCAAAAGGTGGCTACTTTGAAGAACCTAGAATATGACATATTTTCAGTTGTTTCACACTTGTTTGTTATGTATATAATTCCACATGTGTTAATTCATAGTTTTGATGCCTTCAGTGTGAATCTACAATTTTCATAGTCATGAAAATAAAGAAAACTCTTTGAATGAGAAGGTGTGTCCAAATTTTTGGTCTGTACTGTACCTGCATCGCTGAACTGCAAATAAAATATATATTTTTGCCACTAATGCATGCCAAAAAGGGCTTTAGAACATACAACTACACCGCTGAATGGCAAATAATATATAATTTTTTTTACACTAAAGCACGCCATAAAGGGCTGTAATTTTCTCACTTTACCACACAACGACTAATAAGCCCTTTTTTCCCACTAATACAAGCCAAAAAATGCTTTAGAACATATAACTGCACCACACAAGGGCAAATAAGACATATAAATATCTCCTTGTAATAAACCCTTATAATGGCTGTATCATACAGCACTTGCACCCCAATAACAAAAATGGTTTGCTGAAAATACAGAGCTGTATAATGGCAATTTGGATCCCCAGTCAATGTAGCAAGGTGTAATAGGATTGTTCCTATTACCCAGGCTGTAACCTCCCCTACTGAACCCTGTTCTACATAAATGTTGCAGAATGATTCCTCCCTATCCTTTCCCTGAACTTCTATACAGCTGTCATGCCCTGCTCAGACT
Organism: Bufo bufo; assembly: GCF_905171765.1. NCBI lineage: Eukaryota > Metazoa > Chordata > Amphibia > Anura > Bufonidae > Bufo > Bufo bufo. The sequence goes on from NC_053390.1 coordinate 421,622,232, forward strand.
ATGTGCGGAGGTCTGCCAGATTGGCAGCACGTGTCTAGTCATTTGTTTTGTTTTGGAGTCGTGCTGGATCCGCCTCCCTTCAAGTGCTCTGGGTGGGGTCGTGGGTTTAAATTACTCTCACTCCCAGGGTTCAGTGCGGGTTATAGCTTCTGTCAGGCTGTGGAAGCAAGGAGTGAAGGATTGGCTTTTCCTGCTCAGATAAGATAAGTTGGTTTCTGATTTCTTTGGTTTGCTGTCTAGGCTGTTTGTGTGTCGTCTGTCCCCTCCTGGTTCTGAGGGAGCAGGCTGCCCCTTTTCCCCTTTCACCATCTCAGGGATTCTAGGGTATTCTCAGCCCAGGCACGAGGACACATTATTCCCACCTTCAGGGTCTGAATGTGGGCAAAGCAGAATAGGGAGAGCAGTTAGGGATTTGCTAGGAGGTGACCTTATCCCCAGCTTCTCGCCTAGAAAACTTGTTTGTTTTGTTATCTGTGTATCTTATATCCTGTCCGCCGTGACATTATAACCCGCCATACTTTGACTGCCATTACTCAGCGGTTTTGTGATGGCGTCAATTGATGCGCTAGTTGATCGCATGCAGGGATTATTTCTAAAGGTTGCGGATCTGCGTAGTTCGGTCACACAGTGTCAGAATGCTCTGGCATCAGGTGCAGGTCAAATTTGTGGGGAGCCTAAAGTCGCTCTTCCTGAGAGATTTGCAGGGGGTGCGGATGACTTTATCCATTTTAAAGAGTCATTCAAGTTGTATTTTTGGCTGCGTCCATCTTCAACAGGTGATGAAAGTCAGAGGGTTGGTATAATCCTTTCTCTGCTTAAAGGGGACGCGCAATCCTGGGCCTTTTCTCTGCCACCCAATTCTCTGGCCCTCCGGTCGGTGGAAGAATTTTTTAAAGCCCTGGGATTAGAGTTGAGCGAACACCTGGATGTTCGGGTTCGAGAAGTTCGGCCGAACTTCCCGGAAATGTTCGGGTTCGGGATCCGAACTTGACCCGAACTTCGTCCCGAACCCGAACCCCATTGAAGTCAATGGGGACCCGAACTTTTCGGCACTAAAAAGGCTGTAAAACAGCCCAGTAAAGAGCTAGAGGGCTGCAAAAGGCAGCAACATGTAGGTAAATCCCCTGCAAACAAATGTGGATAGGGAAATGAATTAAAATTAAAATAAAATATATAAAAATAAACCAATATCAATTGGAGAGAGGTCCCATAGCAGAGAATCTGGCTTCACGTCAGCAGAGAATCAGTCTTCATGCCATAGCAGAGAATCTGGCTTCACGTCACCCACCACTGTAACAGTCCATTGTCATATATTTAGGCCCCGGCACCCAGGCAGAGGAGAGAGGTCCCGTAACAGAGAATCTGGCTTCATGTCATAGCAGAGAATCAGGCTTTACGTCACCCAACACTGGAACAGTCCATTGTCAGATATTTAGACCCAGGCAGAGGAGAGAGGTCCCGTAACAGAGAATCTGGCTTCATGTCAGCAGAGAATCAGTCTGCATGTCATAGCAGAGAATCAGGCTTCACGTCACCCACCACTGGAACAGGCCACTGTCACATATTTAGGCCCAGGCACCCAGGCAGAGGAGAGAGGTCCCATAACAGAGATTCAGGATTCATGTCAGCAGAGAATCAGTCTTCATGACATAGCAGAGAATCAGGCTTCACGTCACCCACCACTGGAACAGGCCACTGTCACATATTTAGGCCCTGGCACCCAGACAGAGGAGAGAGGTCCCGTAACAGAGAATCTGGCTTCATGTCAGCACAGAATCAGTCTTCATGTCATAGCAGAGAATCAGGCTTCACGTCACCCACCACTGGAACAGGCCACTGTCACATATTTAGGCCCCGGCACCCAGACAGAGGAGAGAGGTCCCGTAACAGAGAATCTGGCTTCATGTCAGCACAGAATCAGTCTTCATGTCATTGCAGAGAATCAGACTTCACGTCACCCACCACTGGAACAGGCCACTGTCACATATTTAGGCCCCGGCACCCAGACAGAGGAGAGAGGTCCCGTAACAGAGAATCTGGCTTCATGTCAGCACAGAATCAGTCTTCATGTCATAGCAGAGAATCAGGCTTCACATCACCCACCACTGGAACAGGCCACTGTCACACATTTAGGCCCCGGCACCCAGACAGAGGAGAGGTTCATTCAACTTTGGGTTGCCCCGCAATATAATGGTAAAATGAAAATAAAAATAGGATTGAATGAGGAAGTGCCCTGGAGTACAATAATATGTTGTTAAGGGGAGGTAGTTAATGTCTAATCTGCACAAGGGATGGACAGGTCCTGTGGGATCCATGCCTGGTTCTTTTTTATGAACGTCAGCTTGTCCACATTGGCTGTAGACAGGCGGCTGCGTTTGTCTGTAATGACGCCCCCTGCCGTGCTGAATACACGTTCAGACAAAACGCTGGCCGCCGGGCAGGCCAGCACCTCCAAGGCATAAAAGGCTAGCTCTGGCCACGTGGACAATTTGGAGACCCAGAAGTTGAATGGGGCCGAACCATCAGTCAGTACGTGGAGGGGTGTGCACAGGTACTGTTCCACCATGTTAGTGAAATGTTGCCTCCTGCTAACACGTTCCGTATCAGGTGGTGGTGCAGTTAGCTGTGGCGTGGTGACAAAACTTTTAAACATCTCTGCCATGCTAACCCTGCCCTCAGAGGAGCTGGCCGTGACACAGCTGCATTGGCGACCTCTTGCTCCTCCTCTGCCTTCGCCTTGGGCTTCCACTGGTTCCCCTGTGACATTTGGGAATGCTCTCAGTAGCGCGTCTACCAACGTGCGCTTGTACTCGCGCATCTTCCTATCACGCTCCAGTGTAGGAAGTAAGGTGGGCACATTGTCTTTGTACCGGGGATCCAGCAGGGTGGCAACCCAGTAGTCCGCACACGTTAAAATGTGGGCAACTCTGCTGTCATTGCGCAGACACTGCAGCATGTAGTCGCTCATGTGTGCCAGGCTGCCCAGAGGTAAGGACAAGCTGTCCTCTGTGGGAGGCGTATCGTCATCGTCCTGTGTTTCCCCCCAGCCACGCACCAGTGATGGGCCCGAGCTGCTTTGGGTGCCACCCCGCTGTGAACATGCTTCATCCTCATCCTCCTCCACCTCCTCCTCATCCTCGTCCTCCTCATCCTCCAGTAGTGGGCCCTGTCTGGCCACATTTGTACCTGGCCTCTGGTGTTGCAAAAAACCTCCCTCTGAGTCACTTCGAAGAGACTGGCCTGAAAGTGCTAAAAATGACCCCTCTTCCTCCTCTTCCTCCTGGGCCACCTCCTCTTCCATCATCGCCCTAAGTGTTTTCTCAAGGAGACATAGAAGTGGTATTGTAACGCTGATAACGGCGTCATCGCCACTGGCCATGTTGGTGGAGTACTCGAAACAGCGCAACAGGGCACACAGGTCTCGTATGGAGGCCCAGTCATTGGTGGTGAAGTGGTGCTGTTCCGCAGTGCGACTGACGCGTGCATGCTGCAGCTGAAACTCCACTATGGCCTGCTGCTGCTCGCACAGTCTGTCCAGCATGTGCAAGGTGGAGTTCCACCTGGTGGGCACATCGTATATGAGGCGGTGAGCGGGAAGGCCGAAGTTACGCTGTAGCGCAGACAGGCGTGCAGCAGCAGGGTGTGAACGCCGGAAGCGCGAACAGACGGCCCGCACTTTATGCAGCAGCTCTGACATGTCGGGGTAGTTGCGAATGAACTTCTGCACCACCAAATTCAGCACATGCGCCAGGCAAGGGATGTGCGTCAAACCGGCTAGTCCCAGAGCTGCAACGAGATTTCGCCCATTATCGCACACCACCAGGCCGGGCTTGAGGCTCACCGGCAGCAACCACTCGTCGGTCTGTTGTTCTATACCCCGCCACAACTCCTGTGCGGTGTGGGGCCTGTCTCCCAAACATATGAGTTTCAGAACGGCCTGCTGACGTTTACCCCGGGCTGTGCTGAAGTTGGTGGTGAAGGTGTGTGGCTGACTGGATGAGCAGGTGGAAGAAGAGGAGGAGGAAGCTGAGGAGAAGGAGACAGGAGGCAAAGAATGTTGCCCTGCGATCCTTGGCGGCGGAAGTACGTGCGCCAAACAGCTCTCCGCCTGGGGCCCAGCCGCCACTACATTTACCCAGTGTGCAGTTAGGGAGATATAGCGTCCCTGGCCGTGCTTACTGGTCCACGTATCTGTGGTTAGGTGGACCTTGCCACAGATGGCGTTGCGCAGTGCACACTTGATTTTATCGGACACTTGGTTGTGCAGGGAAGGCACGGCTCTCTTGGAGAAGTAGTGGCGGCTGGGAACAACATACTGTGGGACAGCAAGTGACATGAGCTGTTTGAAGCTGTGAGTGTCCACCAGCCTAAATGACAGCATTTCATAGGCCAGTAGTTTAGAAATGCTGGCATTCAGGGCCAGGGATCGAGGGTGGCTAGGTGGGAATTTACGCTTTCTCTCAAATGTTTGTGAGATGGTGAGCTGAACGCTGCCGTGTGACATGGTTGAGATGCTTGGTGACGCAGGTGGTGGTGTTGGTGGTACATCCCATGTTTGCTGGGCGGCAGGTGCCAACGTTCCTCCAGAGGCGGAGGAAGAGGCCGAGGCGGCGGCAGCAGCAGAAGAGGCCGAGGCGGCAGCAGCAGAAGAGGTAGCAGGGGGAGCCTGAGTGACTTCTTTGTTTTTAAGGTGTTTACTCCACTGCAGTTCATGCTTTGCATGCAGGTGCCTGGTCATGCAGGTTGTGCTAAGGTTCAGAACGTTAATGCCTCGCTTCAGGCTCTGATGGCACAGCGTGCAAACCACTCGGGTCTTGTCATCAGCACATTGTTTAAAGAAGTGCCATGCCAGGGAACTCCTTGAAGCTGCCTTTGGGGTGCTCGGTCCCAGATGGCGGCGGTCAGTAGCAGGCGGAGTCTCTTGGCGGCGGGTGTTCTGATTTTGCCCACTGCTCCCACTTTGACTTTTGCTACGCTGTTGGCTCGGTCTCACCACTGCCTGTTCCTCCGAATACTGAAAGTCAGTGGCACGACCTTCATTCCATATGGGGTCTAGGACCTCATCGTCCCCTGCATCGTCTTCCACCCAATCTTCCTCCCTGACCTCCTGTTCAGTCTGCACACTGCAGAAAGACGCAGCAGTTGGCACCTGTGTTTCGTCATCATCAGAGACGTGCTGAGGTGGTATTCCCATGTCCTCATCATCAGGAAACATAAGTGGTTGTGCGTTAGTGCATTCTATCTCTTCCACCCCTGGGGAAGGGCTAGGTGGATGCCCTTGGGAAACCCTGGCAGCAGAGTCTTCAAACAGCATAAGAGACTGCTGCATAACTTGAGGCTCAGACAGTTTCCCTGATATGCATGGGGGTGATGTGACAGACTGATGGGCTTGGTTTTCATGCGCCATCTGTGTGCTTTCTGCAGAAGACTGGGTGGGAGATAATGTGAACGTGCTGGATGCACTGTCGGCCACCCAATTGACTAATGCCTATACCTGCTCAGGCCTTACCATCCTTAGAACGGCATTGGGCCCCACCAAATATCCCTGTAAATTCTGGCGGCTACTGGGACCTGAGGTAGTTGGTACACTAGGACGTGTGGCTGTGGCAGAACGGCCACGTCCTCTCCCAGCACCAGAGGGTCCACTAACACCACCACGACAATGTCACACGACGCGTCCCTTACTAGTTGTTTTCCTCATTGTTACCGTTCACCACAATAAGAAAAATATTATTCGGGCCAATGTATTGAATTTAAATTCAGGCCTTTTTTTACAGACACCTAACACTGTCTGGCTATCTATTTAGGTACCGTATTACACTAACACAGGCACACAAGTAATGACAGATTTGGTTGAATATAAATGTGAGGCCTATTTTTTTCGCGCTGTGTGACAGATATACGTTTAATCACAGAATTAGACTTGTATCTGCACGGTAGCGTGTGTGTTAAGTTTTTCAGAATGACACTATCAGCACCTTCAATCTAAGATATCCTTTTTGGGATGGATTTAAAGTAGGCCTGATATAGCAGAAACTACTAATTTTGAGAATGGCAAATTTGGGAATAGTTTTTCAACCCAGAACAAAAACTGTGCTTTTACGGTCACTACAAATAATTTGACCAGCTAAAACAGTACAGATTTGGTTGAATATAAATGTGAGGCCTATTTTTTACGCGCTGTGTGACAGATATACCTTTAATCACAGAATTAGACTTGTATCTGCACGGTAGCGTGTGTGTTAAGTTTTTCAGAATGACACTATCAGCACCTTGAATCTAAGATATCCTTTTTGGGATAGATTTAAAGTAGGCCTGATATAGCAGAAACTAATAATTTTGAGAATGGCAAATTTGGGAATAGTTTTTCAACCCAGAACAAAAACTGTGCTTTTACGGTCACTACAAATAATTTGACCAGCTAAAACAGTACAGATTTGGTTGAATATAAATGTGAGGCCTATTTTTTACGCGCTGTGTGACAGATATACCTTTAATCACAGAATTAGACTTGTATCTGCACGGTAGCGTGTGTGTTAAGTTTTTCAGAATGACACTATCAGCACCTTCAATCTAAGATATCCTTTTTGGGATAGATTTAAAGTAGGCCTGATATAGCAGAAACTACTAATTTTGAGAATGGCAAATTTGGGAATAGTTTTTCAACCCAGAACAAAAACTGTGCTTTTACGGTCACTAAATATAACTTGACCAGCTAAAACTGTACTGATTTGGAGGAATAGAAATGTCAGGCCTATTTTTTACGCGCTGTGTGACAGATATACCTTTAATCACAGAATTAGACTTGTATCTGCACGGTAGCGTGTGTGTTAAGTTTTTCAGAATGACACTATCAGCACCTTGAATCTAAGATATCCTTTTTGGGATAGATTTAAAGTAGGCCTGATATAGCAGAAACTAATAATTTTGAGAATGGCAAATTTGGGAATAGTTTTTCAACCCAGAACAAAAACAGTGCTTTTACGGTCACTACAAATAATTTGACCAGCTAAAACAGTACAGATTTGGTTGAATATAAATGTGACGCCTATTTTTTACGCGCTGTGTGACAGATATACCTTTAATCACAGAATTAGACTTGTATCTGCACGGTAGCGTGTGTGTTAAGTTTTTCAGAATGACACTATCAGCACCTTCAATCTAAGATATCCTTTTTGGGATAGATTTAAAGTAGGCCTGATATAGCAGAAACTACTAATTTTGAGAATGGCAAATTTGGGAATAGTTTTTCAACCCAGAACAAAAACTGTGCTTTTACGGTCACTAAATATAACTTGACCAGCTAAAACTGTACTGATTTGGAGGAATAGAAATGTGAGGCCTATTTTTTACGCGCTGTGTGACAGATATACCTTTAATCACAGAATTAGACTTGTATCTGCACGGTAGCGTGTGTGTTAAGTTTTTCAGAATGACACTATCAGCACCTTCAATCTAAGATATCCTTTTTGGGATAGATTTAAAGTAGGCCTGATATAGCAGAAACTACTAATTTTGAGAATGGCAAATTTGGGAATAGTTTTTCAACCCAGAACAAAAACTGTGCTTTTACGGTCACTAAATATAACTTGACCAGCTAAAACTGTACTGATTTGGAGGAATAGAAATGTCAGGCCTATTTTTTACGCGCTGTGTGACAGATATACCTTTAATCACAGAATTAGACTTGTATCTGCACGGTAGCGTGTGTGTTAAGTTTTTCAGAATGACACTATCAGCACCTTGAATCTAAGATATCCTTTTTGGGATAGATTTAAAGTAGGCCTGATATAGCAGAAACTAATAATTTTGAGAATGGCAAATTTGGGAATAGTTTTTCAACCCAGAACAAAAACAGTGCTTTTACGGTCACTACAAATAATTTGACCAGCTAAAACAGTACAGATTTGGTTGAATATAAATGTGAGGCCTATTTTTTACGCGCTGTGTGACAGATATACCTTTAATCACAGAATTAGACTTGTATCTGCACGGTAGCGTGTGTGTTAAGTTTTTCAGAATGACACTATCAGCACCTTCAATCTAAGATATCCTTTTTGGGATAGATTTAAAGTAGGCCTGATATAGCAGAAACTACTAATTTTGAGAATGGCAAATTTGGGAATAGTTTTTCAACCCAGAACAAAAACTGTGCTTTTACGGTCACTAAATATAACTTGACCAGCTAAAACTGTACTGATTTGGAGGAATAGAAATGTGAGGCCTATTTTTTACGCGCTGTGTGACAGATATACCTTTAATCACAGAATTAGACTTGTATCTGCACGGTAGCGTGTGTGTTAAGTTTTTCAGAATGACACTATCAGCACCTTGAATCTAAGATATCCTTTTTGGGATAGATTTAAAGTAGGCCTGATATAGCAGAAACTAATAATTTTGAGAATGGCAAATTTGGGAATAGTTTTTCAACCCAGAACAAAAACAGTGCTTTTACGGTCACTACAAATAATTTGACCAGCTAAAACAGTACAGATTTGGTTGAATATAAATGTGAGGCCTATTTTTTACGCGCTGTGTGACAGATATACCTTTAATCACAGAATTAGACTTGTATCTGCACGGTAGCGTGTGTGTTAAGTTTTTCAGAATGACACTATCAGCACCTTCAATCTAAGATATCCTTTTTGGGATAGATTTAAAGTAGGCCTGATATAGCAGAAACTACTAATTTTGAGAATGGCAAATTTGGGAATAGTTTTTCAACCCAGAACAAAAACTGTGCTTTTACGGTCACTAAATATAACTTGACCAGCTAAAACTGTACTGATTTGGAGGAATAGAAATGTCAGGCCTATTTTTTACGCGCTGTGTGACAGATATACCTTTAATCACAGAATTAGACTTGTATCTGCACGGTAGCGTGTGTGTTAAGTTTTTCAGAATGACACTATCAGCACCTTCAATCTAAGATATCCTTTTTGGGATAGATTTAAAGTAGGCCTGATATAGCAGAAACTACTAATTTTGAGAATGCTGTGTGACAGATATACCTTTAATCACAGAATTAGACTTGTATCTGCACGGTAGCGTGTGTGTTAAGTTTTTCAGAATGACACTATCAGCACCTTCAATCTAAGATATCCTTTTTGGGATAGATTTAAAGTAGGCCTGATATAGCAGAAACTACTAATTTTGAGAATGGCAAATTTGGGAATAGTTTTTCAACCCAGAACAAAAACAGTGCTTTTACGGTCACTACAAATAATTTGACCAGCTAAAACAGTACAGATTTGGTTGAATATAAATGTGAGGCCTATTTATTTTTTACGCGCTGTGTGACAGATATACCTTTAATCACAGAATTAGACTTGTATCTGCACGGTAGCGTGTGTGTTAAGTTTTTCAGAATGACACTATCAGCACCTTCAATCTAAGATATCCTTTTTGGGATAGATTTAAAGTAGGCCTGATATAGCAGAAACTACTAATTTTGAGAATGGCAAATTTGGGAATAGTTTTTCAACCCAGAACAAAAACAGTGCTTTTACGGTCACTACAAATAATTTGACCAGCTAAAACAGTACAGATTTGGTTGAATATAAATGTGAGGCCTATTTTTTACGCGCTGTGTGACAGATATACCTTTAATCACAGAATTAGACTTGTATCTGCACGGTAGCGTGTGTGTTAAGTTTTTCAGAATGACACTATCAGCACCTTCAATCTAAGATATCCTTTTTGGGATAGATTTAAAGTAGGCCTGATATAGCAGAAACTACTAATTTTGAGAATGTTGTGTGACAGATATACCTTTAATCACAGAATTAGACTTGTATCTGCACGGTAGCGTGTGTGTTAAGTTTTTCAGAATGACACTATCAGCACCTTTAATCTAAGATATCCTTTTTGGGATAGATTTAAAGTAGGCCTGATATAGCAGAAACTACTAATTTTGAGAATGGCAAATTTGGGAATAGTTTTACAACCCAGAACAAAAACAGTGCTTTTACGGTCACTACAAATAATTTGACCAGCTAAAACAGTACAGATTTGGTTGAATATAAATGTGAGGCCTATTTATTTTTTACGCGCTGTGTGACAGATATACCTTTAATCACAGAATTAGACTTGTATCTGCACGGTAGCGTGTGTGTTAAGTTTTTCAGAATGACACTATCAGCACCTTCAATCTAAGATATCCTTTTTGGGATAGATTTAAAGTAGGCCTGATATAGCAGAAACTACTAATTTTGAGAATGGCAAATTTGGGAATAGTTTTTCAACCCAGAACAAAAACAGTGCTTTTACGGTCACTACAAATAATTTGACCAGCTAAAACAGTACAGATTTGGTTGAATATAAATGTGAGGCCTATTTTTTACGCGCTGTGTGACAGATATACCTTTAATCACAGAATTAGACTTGTATCTGCACGGTAGCGTGTGTGTTAAGTTTTTCAGAATGACACTATCAGCACCTTCAATCTAAGATATCCTTTTTGGGATAGATTTAAAGTAGGCCTGATATAGCAGAAACTACTAATTTTGAGAATGGCAAATTTGGGAATAGTTTTTCAACCCAGAACAAAAACTGTGCTTTTACGGTCACTACAAATAACTTGACCAGCTAAAACAGTACTGATTTGGAGGAATATAAATGTCAGGTCTATTTTTTAGGAGCTGGGTGACAGGCTCAACTTGCCCCTGATGTAGTATATGGCCAAAAAATAACCACACTATTGATGGTTAAATGCACTTGGGTGACACAGGCTCAGCCTGCACCTGATGTAGTATATGGCCAAAAAATAACCACACTGTTGATGGTTAAATGCACTTGGGTGACACAGGCTCAGCCTGCACCTGATGTAGTATATGGCCAAAAAAATAACCACACTGTTGATGGTTAAATGCACTTGGGTGACACAGGCTCAGCCTGCACCTGATGTAGTATATGGCCAAAAAATAACCACACTGTTGATGGTTAAATGCACTTGGGTGACACAGGCTCAGCCTGCACCTGATGTAGGATATAGCAAAAAATAACCACACTATTGATGGTTAAATGCACTTGGTGGTAGCTTGTGCTGGCGCACCACAAGCCGCAAAATGGCCGCAGATCACCCCAGAAAAAAGTGATATAAAAACGCTCTGGGCAGCCTAAAAAAAGTGAGCAATTCAATATTAGCACTTCAATGATCCACAGCTGGAGATCGATCACTGAATTAAGTCTTTTGGAGGAGTTAATCTGCCTAATCTCGCCCTAACCTCGCAGCAGCAACCTCTCCCTATGCTTGAATCAGCAGAGTGACGTGCAGCGCTACGTGACCCAAGCTTATATAGAGGCTGGGTCACATGCTGCGGTCAGATCTCATAAATAAAGACTCTGTATAAGAGATCTGAACTTTCACCTACAACGGGCCACCCCCCAGAGTGATCGATTCCCAGTGTTTAGGATGACAGGTGGTATGTTACGATCCTTATAGTTTGTGTCACGGTGCTCCTACCTGGATACTGTTTCCTCCCCGGGCTTAGCCTCCGTAGCAACAAAGGAGTCGTACAAACCAGATTCCAAAAAAGTTGGGACACTTTACAAATTGCGAATAAAAACTGAATGCAATGATGTGGAGGTGCTAACTTCTAATATTTTATTCAGAATAGAACATAAATCACGGAACAAAAGTTTAAACTGAAAAAATGTACCATTTTAAGGGAAAAATATGTTGAATCAGAATTTCATGGTGTCAACAAATCCCCAAAAAGTTGGGACAAGGCCATTTTCACCACTGTGTGGCATCTCCCCTTCTTCTTACAACACTCAACAGACGTCTGGGTACCGAGGAGACCAGTTTCTCAAGTTTAGAAATAGGAATGCTCTCCCATTCTTGTCTAATACAGGCCTCTAACTCTTCAATCGTCTTGGGCCTTCTTTGTTGCACCTTCCTCTTTATGATGCGCCAAATGTTCTCTATAGGTGAAAGATCTGGACTGCAGACTGGCCATTTCAGTACCCGGATTGATGCAGAATGTGGTCTGGCATTATCTTGTTGAAAAATGCAGGGTCTTCCCTGAAAGAGATGACGTCTGGATGGGAGCATATGTTGTTCTAGAACCTTTATGTCATAGCAGAGAATCAGGCTTCACGTCACCCACCACTGGAACAGGCCACTGTCACATATTTAGGCCCCGGCCCCCAGACAGAGGAGAGAGGTCCCGTAACAGAGAATCTGGCTTCATGTCAGCACAGAATCAGTCTTCATGTCATTGCAGAGAATCAGACTTCACGTCACCCACCACTGGAACAGGCCACTGTCACATATTTAGGCCCCGGCACCCAGACAGAGGAGAGAGGTCCCGTAACAGAGAATCTGGCTTCATGTCAGCACAGAATCAGTCTTCATGTCATAGCAGAGAATCAGGCTTCACATCACCCACCACTGGAACAGGCCACTGTCACACATTTAGGCCCCGGCACCCAGACAGAGGAGAGGTTCATTCAACTTTGGGTTGCCCCGCAATATAATGGTAAAATGAAAATAAAAATAGGATTGAATGAGGAAGTGCCCTGGAGTACAATAATATGTTGTTAAGGGGAGGTAGTTAATGTCTAATCTGCACAAGGGATGGACAGGTCCTGTGGGATCCATGCCTGGTTCTTTTTTATGAACGTCAGCTTGTCCACATTGGCTGTAGACAGGCGGCTGCGTTTGTCTGTAATGACGCCCCCTGCCGTGCTGAATACACGTTCAGACAAAACGCTGGCCGCCGGGCAGGCCAGCACCTCCAAGGCATAAAAGGCTAGCTCTGGCCACGTGGACAATTTGGAGACCCAGAAGTTGAATGGGGCCGAACCATCAGTCAGTACGTGGAGGGGTGTGCACAGGTACTGTTCCACCATGTTAGTGAAATGTTGCCTCCTGCTAACACGTTCCGTATCAGGTGGTGGTGCAGTTAGCTGTGGCGTGGTGACAAAACTTTTAAACATCTCTGCCATGCTAACCCTGCCCTCAGAGGAGCTGGCCGTGACACAGCTGCATTGGCGACCTCTTGCTCCTCCTCTGCCTTCGCCTTGGGCTTCCACTGGTTCCCCTGTGACATTTGGGAATGCTCTCAGTAGCGCGTCTACCAACGTGCGCTTGTACTCGCGCATCTTCCTATCACGCTCCAGTGTAGGAAGTAAGGTGGGCACATTGTCTTTGTACCGGGGATCCAGCAGGGTGGCAACCCAGTAGTCCGCACACGTTAAAATGTGGGCAACTCTGCTGTCATTGCGCAGACACTGCAGCATGTAGTCGCTCATGTGTGCCAGGCTGCCCAGAGGTAAGGACAAGCTGTCCTCTGTGGGAGGCGTATCGTCATCGTCCTGTGTTTCCCCCCAGCCACGCACCAGTGATGGGCCCGAGCTGCTTTGGGTGCCACCCCGCTGTGAACATGCTTCATCCTCATCCTCCTCCACCTCCTCCTCATCCTCGTCCTCCTCATCCTCCAGTAGTGGGCCCTGTCTGGCCACATTTGTACCTGGCCTCTGGTGTTGCAAAAAACCTCCCTCTGAGTCACTTCGAAGAGACTGGCCTGAAAGTGCTAAAAATGACCCCTCTTCCTCCTCTTCCTCCTGGGCCACCTCCTCTTCCATCATCGCCCTAAGTGTTTTCTCAAGGAGACATAGAAGTGGTATTGTAACGCTGATAACGGCGTCATCGCCACTGGCCATGTTGGTGGAGTACTCGAAACAGCGCAACAGGGCACACAGGTCTCGTATGGAGGCCCAGTCATTGGTGGTGAAGTGGTGCTGTTCCGCAGTGCGACTGACGCGTGCATGCTGCAGCTGAAACTCCACTATGGCCTGCTGCTGCTCGCACAGTCTGTCCAGCATGTGCAAGGTGGAGTTCCACCTGGTGGGCACATCGTATATGAGGCGGTGAGCGGGAAGGCCGAAGTTACGCTGTAGCGCAGACAGGCGTGCAGCAGCAGGGTGTGAACGCCGGAAGCGCGAACAGACGGCCCGCACTTTATGCAGCAGCTCTGACATGTCGGGGTAGTTGCGAATGAACTTCTGCACCACCAAATTCAGCACATGCGCCAGGCAAGGGATGTGCGTCAAACCGGCTAGTCCCAGAGCTGCAACGAGATTTCGCCCATTATCGCACACCACCAGGCCGGGCTTGAGGCTCACCGGCAGCAACCACTCGTCGGTCTGTTGTTCTATACCCCGCCACAACTCCTGTGCGGTGTGGGGCCTGTCTCCCAAACATATGAGTTTCAGAACGGCCTGCTGACGTTTACCCCGGGCTGTGCTGAAGTTGGTGGTGAAGGTGTGTGGCTGACTGGATGAGCAGGTGGAAGAAGAGGAGGAGGAAGCTGAGGAGAAGGAGACAGGAGGCAAAGAATGTTGCCCTGCGATCCTTGGCGGCGGAAGTACGTGCGCCAAACAGCTCTCCGCCTGGGGCCCAGCCGCCACTACATTTACCCAGTGTGCAGTTAGGGAGATATAGCGTCCCTGGCCGTGCTTACTGGTCCACGTATCTGTGGTTAGGTGGACCTTGCCACAGATGGCGTTGCGCAGTGCACACTTGATTTTATCGGACACTTGGTTGTGCAGGGAAGGCACGGCTCTCTTGGAGAAGTAGTGGCGGCTGGGAACAACATACTGTGGGACAGCAAGTGACATGAGCTGTTTGAAGCTGTGAGTGTCCACCAGCCTAAATGACAGCATTTCATAGGCCAGTAGTTTAGAAATGCTGGCATTCAGGGCCAGGGATCGAGGGTGGCTAGGTGGGAATTTACGCTTTCTCTCAAATGTTTGTGAGATGGTGAGCTGAACGCTGCCGTGTGACATGGTTGAGATGCTTGGTGACGCAGGTGGTGGTGTTGGTGGTACATCCCATGTTTGCTGGGCGGCAGGTGCCAACGTTCCTCCAGAGGCGGAGGAAGAGGCCGAGGCGGCGGCAGCAGCAGAAGAGGCCGAGGCGGCAGCAGCAGAAGAGGTAGCAGGGGGAGCCTGAGTGACTTCTTTGTTTTTAAGGTGTTTACTCCACTGCAGTTCATGCTTTGCATGCAGGTGCCTGGTCATGCAGGTTGTGCTAAGGTTCAGAACGTTAATGCCTCGCTTCAGGCTCTGATGGCACAGCGTGCAAACCACTCGGGTCTTGTCATCAGCACATTGTTTAAAGAAGTGCCATGCCAGGGAACTCCTTGAAGCTGCCTTTGGGGTGCTCGGTCCCAGATGGCGGCGGTCAGTAGCAGGCGGAGTCTCTTGGCGGCGGGTGTTCTGATTTTGCCCACTGCTCCCACTTTGACTTTTGCTACGCTGTTGGCTCGGTCTCACCACTGCCTGTTCCTCCGAATACTGAAAGTCAGTGGCACGACCTTCATTCCATATGGGGTCTAGGACCTCATCGTCCCCTGCATCGTCTTCCACCCAATCTTCCTCCCTGACCTCCTGTTCAGTCTGCACACTGCAGAAAGACGCAGCAGTTGGCACCTGTGTTTCGTCATCATCAGAGACGTGCTGAGGTGGTATTCCCATGTCCTCATCATCAGGAAACATAAGTGGTTGTGCGTTAGTGCATTCTATCTCTTCCACCCCTGGGGAAGGGCTAGGTGGATGCCCTTGGGAAACCCTGGCAGCAGAGTCTTCAAACAGCATAAGAGACTGCTGCATAACTTGAGGCTCAGACAGTTTCCCTGATATGCATGGGGGTGATGTGACAGACTGATGGGCTTGGTTTTCATGCGCCATCTGTGTGCTTTCTGCAGAAGACTGGGTGGGAGATAATGTGAACGTGCTGGATGCACTGTCGGCCACCCAATTGACTAATGCCTATACCTGCTCAGGCCTTACCATCCTTAGAACGGCATTGGGCCCCACCAAATATCCCTGTAAATTCTGGCGGCTACTGGGACCTGAGGTAGTTGGTACACTAGGACGTGTGGCTGTGGCAGAACGGCCACGTCCTCTCCCAGCACCAGAGGGTCCACTAACACCACCACGACAATGTCACACGACGCGTCCCTTACTAGTTGTTTTCCTCATTGTTACCGTTCACCACAATAAGAAAAATATTATTCGGGCCAATGTATTGAATTTAAATTCAGGCCTTTTTTTACAGACACCTAACACTGTCTGGCTATCTATTTAGGTACCGTATTACACTAACACAGGCACACAAGTAATGACAGATTTGGTTGAATATAAATGTGAGGCCTATTTTTTTCGCGCTGTGTGACAGATATACCTTTAATCACAGAATTAGACTTGTATCTGCACGGTAGCGTGTGTGTTAAGTTTTTCAGAATGACACTATCAGCACCTTCAATCTAAGATATCCTTTTTGGGATGGATTTAAAGTAGGCCTGATATAGCAGAAACTACTAATTTTGAGAATGGCAAATTTGGGAATAGTTTTTCAACCCAGAACAAAAACTGTGCTTTTACGGTCACTACAAATAATTTGACCAGCTAAAACAGTACAGATTTGGTTGAATATAAATGTGAGGCCTATTTTTTACGCGCTGTGTGACAGATATACCTTTAATCACAGAATTAGACTTGTATCTGCACGGTAGCGTGTGTGTTAAGTTTTTCAGAATGACACTATCAGCACCTTGAATCTAAGATATCCTTTTTGGGATAGATTTAAAGTAGGCCTGATATAGCAGAAACTAATAATTTTGAGAATGGCAAATTTGGGAATAGTTTTTCAACCCAGAACAAAAACAGTGCTTTTACGGTCACTACAAATAATTTGACCAGCTAAAACAGTACAGATTTGGTTGAATATAAATGTGAGGCCTATTTTTTACGCGCTGTGTGACAGATATACCTTTAATCACAGAATTAGACTTGTATCTGCACGGTAGCGTGTGTGTTAAGTTTTTCAGAATGACACTATCAGCACCTTCAATCTAAGATATCCTTTTTGGGATAGATTTAAAGTAGGCCTGATATAGCAGAAACTACTAATTTTGAGAATGGCAAATTTGGGAATAGTTTTTCAACCCAGAACAAAAACTGTGCTTTTACGGTCACTAAATATAACTTGACCAGCTAAAACTGTACTGATTTGGAGGAATAGAAATGTCAGGCCTATTTTTTACGCGCTGTGTGACAGATATACCTTTAATCACAGAATTAGACTTGTATCTGCACGGTAGCGTGTGTGTTAAGTTTTTCAGAATGACACTATCAGCACCTTGAATCTAAGATATCCTTTTTGGGATAGATTTAAAGTAGGCCTGATATAGCAGAAACTAATAATTTTGAGAATGGCAAATTTGGGAATAGTTTTTCAACCCAGAACAAAAACAGTGCTTTTACGGTCACTACAAATAATTTGACCAGCTAAAACAGTACAGATTTGGTTGAATATAAATGTGAGGCCTATTTTTTACGCGCTGTGTGACAGATATACCTTTAATCACAGAATTAGACTTGTATCTGCACGGTAGCGTGTGTGTTAAGTTTTTCAGAATGACACTATCAGCACCTTCAATCTAAGATATCCTTTTTGGGATAGATTTAAAGTAAGCCTGATATAGCAGAAACTACTAATTTTGAGAATGGCAAATTTGGGAATAGTTTTTCAACCCAGAACAAAAACTGTGCTTTTACGGTCACTAAATATAACTTGACCAGCTAAAACTGTACTGATTTGGAGGAATAGAAATGTGAGGCCTATTTTTTACGCGCTGTGTGACAGATATACCTTTAATCACAGAATTAGACTTGTATCTGCACGGTAGCGTGTGTGTTAAGTTTTTCAGAATGACACTATCAGCACCTTCAATCTAAGATATCCTTTTTGGGATAGATTTAAAGTAGGCCTGATATAGCAGAAACTACTAATTTTGAGAATGGCAAATTTGGGAATAGTTTTTCAACCCAGAACAAAAACTGTGCTTTTACGGTCACTAAATATAACTTGACCAGCTAAAACTGTACTGATTTGGAGGAATAGAAATGTCAGGCCTATTTTTTACGCGCTGTGTGACAGATATACCTTTAATCACAGAATTAGACTTGTATCTGCACGGTAGCGTGTGTGTTAAGTTTTTCAGAATGACACTATCAGCACCTTGAATCTAAGATATCCTTTTTGGGATAGATTTAAAGTAGGCCTGATATAGCAGAAACTAATAATTTTGAGAATGGCAAATTTGGGAATAGTTTTTCAACCCAGAACAAAAACAGTGCTTTTACGGTCACTACAAATAATTTGACCAGCTAAAACAGTACAGATTTGGTTGAATATAAATGTGAGGCCTATTTTTTACGCGCTGTGTGACAGATATACCTTTAATCACAGAATTAGACTTGTATCTGCACGGTAGCGTGTGTGTTAAGTTTTTCAGAATGACACTATCAGCACCTTCAATCTAAGATATCCTTTTTGGGATAGATTTAAAGTAGGCCTGATATAGCAGAAACTACTAATTTTGAGAATGGCAAATTTGGGAATAGTTTTTCAACCCAGAACAAAAACTGTGCTTTTACGGTCACTAAATATAACTTGACCAGCTAAAACTGTACTGATTTGGAGGAATAGAAATGTGAGGCCTATTTTTTACGCGCTGTGTGACAGATATACCTTTAATCACAGAATTAGACTTGTATCTGCACGGTAGCGTGTGTGTTAAGTTTTTCAGAATGACACTATCAGCACCTTGAATCTAAGATATCCTTTTTGGGATAGATTTAAAGTAGGCCTGATATAGCAGAAACTAATAATTTTGAGAATGGCAAATTTGGGAATAGTTTTTCAACCCAGAACAAAAACAGTGCTTTTACGGTCACTACAAATAATTTGACCAGCTAAAACAGTACAGATTTGGTTGAATATAAATGTGAGGCCTATTTTTTACGCGCTGTGTGACAGATATACCTTTAATCACAGAATTAGACTTGTATCTGCACGGTAGCGTGTGTGTTAAGTTTTTCAGAATGACACTATCAGCACCTTCAATCTAAGATATCCTTTTTGGGATAGATTTAAAGTAGGCCTGATATAGCAGAAACTACTAATTTTGAGAATGGCAAATTTGGGAATAGTTTTTCAACCCAGAACAAAAACTGTGCTTTTACGGTCACTAAATATAACTTGACCAGCTAAAACTGTACTGATTTGGAGGAATAGAAATGTCAGGCCTATTTTTTACGCGCTGTGTGACAGATATACCTTTAATCACAGAATTAGACTTGTATCTGCACGGTAGCGTGTGTGTTAAGTTTTTCAGAATGACACTATCAGCACCTTCAATCTAAGATATCCTTTTTGGGATAGATTTAAAGTAGGCCTGATATAGCAGGCCTATTTTTTACGTGCCGTGTGACAGATATACCTTTAATCACAGAATTAGACTTGTATCTGCACGGTAGCGTGTGTGTTAAGTTTTTCAGAATGACACTATCAGCACCTTCAATCTAAGATATCCTTTTTGGGATAGATTTAAAGTAGGCCTGATATAGCAGAAACTACTAATTTTGAGAATGGCAAATTTGGGAATAGTTTTTCAACCCAGAACAAAAACAGTGCTTTTACGGTCACTACAAATAATTTGACCAGCTAAAACAGTACAGATTTGGTTGAATATAAATGTGAGGCCTATTTATTTTTTACGCGCTGTGTGACAGATATACCTTTAATCACAGAATTAGACTTGTATCTGCACGGTAGCGTGTGTGTTAAGTTTTTCAGAATGACACTATCAGCACCTTCAATCTAAGATATCCTTTTTGGGATAGATTTAAAGTAGGCCTGATATAGCAGAAACTACTAATTTTGAGAATGGCAAATTTGGGAATAGTTTTTCAACCCAGAACAAAAACAGTGCTTTTACGGTCACTACAAATAATTTGACCAGCTAAAACAGTACAGATTTGGTTGAATATAAATGTGACGCCTATTTTTTACGCGCTGTGTGACAGATATACCTTTAATCACAGAATTAGACTTGTATCTGCACGGTAGCGTGTGTGTTAAGTTTTTCAGAATGACACTATCAGCACCTTCAATCTAAGATATCCTTTTTGGGATAGATTTAAAGTAGGCCTGATATAGCAGAAACTACTAATTTTGAGAATGTTGTGTGACAGATATACCTTTAATCACAGAATTAGACTTGTATCTGCACGGTAGCGTGTGTGTTAAGTTTTTCAGAATGACACTATCAGCACCTTTAATCTAAGATATCCTTTTTGGGATAGATTTAAAGTAGGCCTGATATAGCAGAAACTACTAATTTTGAGAATGGCAAATTTGGGAATAGTTTTACAACCCAGAACAAAAACAGTGCTTTTACGGTCACTACAAATAATTTGACCAGCTAAAACAGTACAGATTTGGTTGAATATAAATGTGAGGCCTATTTATTTTTTACGCGCTGTGTGACAGATATACCTTTAATCACAGAATTAGACTTGTATCTGCACGGTAGCGTGTGTGTTAAGTTTTTCAGAATGACACTATCAGCACCTTCAATCTAAGATATCCTTTTTGGGATAGATTTAAAGTAGGCCTGATATAGCAGAAACTACTAATTTTGAGAATGGCAAATTTGGGAATAGTTTTTCAACCCAGAACAAAAACAGTGCTTTTACGGTCACTACAAATAATTTGACCAGCTAAAACAGTACAGATTTGGTTGAATATAAATGTGAGGCCTATTTTTTACGCGCTGTGTGACAGATATACCTTTAATCACAGAATTAGACTTGTATCTGCACGGTAGCGTGTGTGTTAAGTTTTTCAGAATGACACTATCAGCACCTTCAATCTAAGATATCCTTTTTGGGATAGATTTAAAGTAGGCCTGATATAGCAGAAACTACTAATTTTGAGAATGGCAAATTTGTGAATAGTTTTTCAACCCAGAACAAAAACTGTGCTTTTACGGTCACTACAAATAACTTGACCAGCTAAAACAGTACTGATTTGGAGGAATATAAATGTCAGGTCTATTTTTTAGGAGCTGGGTGACAGGCTCAACTTGCCCCTGATGTAGTATATGGCCAAAAAATAACCACACTATTGATGGTTAAATGCACTTGGGTGACACAGGCTCAGCCTGCACCTGATGTAGTATATGGCCAAAAAATAACCACACTGTTGATGGTTAAATGCACTTGGGTGACACAGGCTCAGCCTGCACCTGATGTAGTATATGGCCAAAAAAATAACCACACTGTTGATGGTTAAATGCACTTGGGTGACACAGGCTCAGCCTGCACCTGATGTAGTATATGGCCAAAAAATAACCACACTGTTGATGGTTAAATGCACTTGGGTGACACAGGCTCAGCCTGCACCTGATGTAGGATATAGCAAAAAATAACCACACTATTGATGGTTAAATGCACTTGGTGGTAGCTTGTGCTGGCGCACCACAAGCCGCAAAATGGCCGCAGATCACCCCAGAAAAAAGTGATATAAAAACGCTCTGGGCAGCCTAAAAAAAGTGAGCAATTCAATATTAGCACTTCAATGATCCACAGCTGGAGATCGATCACTGAATTAAGTCTTTTGGAGGAGTTAATCTGCCTAATCTCGCCCTAACCTCGCAGCAGCAACCTCTCCCTATGCTTGAATCAGCAGAGTGACGTGCAGCGCTACGTGACCCAAGCTTATATAGAGGCTGGGTCACATGCTGCGGTCAGATCTCATAAATAAAGACTCTGTATAAGAGATCTGAACTTTCACCTACAACGGGCCACCCCCCAGAGTGATCGATTCCCAGTGTTTAGGATGACAGGTGGTATGTTACGATCCTTATAGTTTGTGTCACGGTGCTCCTACCTGGATACTGTTTCCTCCCCGGGCTTAGCCTCCGTAGCAACAAAGGAGTCGTACAAACCAGATTCCAAAAAAGTTGGGACACTTTACAAATTGCGAATAAAAACTGAATGCAATGATGTGGAGGTGCTAACTTCTAATATTTTATTCAGAATAGAACATAAATCACGGAACAAAAGTTTAAACTGAAAAAATGTACCATTTTAAGGGAAAAATATGTTGAATCAGAATTTCATGGTGTCAACAAATCCCCAAAAAGTTGGGACAAGGCCATTTTCACCACTGTGTGGCATCTCCCCTTCTTCTTACAACACTCAACAGACGTCTGGGTACCGAGGAGACCAGTTTCTCAAGTTTAGAAATAGGAATGCTCTCCCATTCTTGTCTAATACAGGCCTCTAACTCTTCAATCGTCTTGGGCCTTCTTTGTTGCACCTTCCTCTTTATGATGCGCCAAATGTTCTCTATAGGTGAAAGATCTGGACTGCAGACTGGCCATTTCAGTACCCGGATTGATGCAGAATGTGGTCTGGCATTATCTTGTTGAAAAATGCAGGGTCTTCCCTGAAAGAGATGACGTCTGGATGGGAGCATATGTTGTTCTAGAACCTTTATGTCATAGCAGAGAATCAGGCTTCACGTCACCCACCACTGGAACAGGCCACTGTCACATATTTAGGCCCCGGCCCCCAGACAGAGGAGAGAGGTCCCGTAACAGAGAATCTGGCTTCATGTCAGCACAGAATCAGTCTTCATGTCATTGCAGAGAATCAGACTTCACGTCACCCACCACTGGAACAGGCCACTGTCACATATTTAGGCCCCGGCACCCAGACAGAGGAGAGAGGTCCCGTAACAGAGAATCTGGCTTCATGTCAGCACAGAATCAGTCTTCATGTCATAGCAGAGAATCAGGCTTCACATCACCCACCACTGGAACAGGCCACTGTCACACATTTAGGCCCCGGCACCCAGACAGAGGAGAGGTTCATTCAACTTTGGGTTGCCCCGCAATATAATGGTAAAATGAAAATAAAAATAGGATTGAATGAGGAAGTGCCCTGGAGTACAATAATATGTTGTTAAGGGGAGGTAGTTAATGTCTAATCTGCACAAGGGATGGACAGGTCCTGTGGGATCCATGCCTGGTTCTTTTTTATGAACGTCAGCTTGTCCACATTGGCTGTAGACAGGCGGCTGCGTTTGTCTGTAATGACGCCCCCTGCCGTGCTGAATACACGTTCAGACAAAACGCTGGCCGCCGGGCAGGCCAGCACCTCCAAGGCATAAAAGGCTAGCTCTGGCCACGTGGACAATTTGGAGACCCAGAAGTTGAATGGGGCCGAACCATCAGTCAGTACGTGGAGGGGTGTGCACAGGTACTGTTCCACCATGTTAGTGAAATGTTGCCTCCTGCTAACACGTTCCGTATCAGGTGGTGGTGCAGTTAGCTGTGGCGTGGTGACAAAACTTTTAAACATCTCTGCCATGCTAACCCTGCCCTCAGAGGAGCTGGCCGTGACACAGCTGCATTGGCGACCTCTTGCTCCTCCTCTGCCTTCGCCTTGGGCTTCCACTGGTTCCCCTGTGACATTTGGGAATGCTCTCAGTAGCGCGTCTACCAACGTGCGCTTGTACTCGCGCATCTTCCTATCACGCTCCAGTGTAGGAAGTAAGGTGGGCACATTGTCTTTGTACCGGGGATCCAGCAGGGTGGCAACCCAGTAGTCCGCACACGTTAAAATGTGGGCAACTCTGCTGTCATTGCGCAGACACTGCAGCATGTAGTCGCTCATGTGTGCCAGGCTGCCCAGAGGTAAGGACAAGCTGTCCTCTGTGGGAGGCGTATCGTCATCGTCCTGTGTTTCCCCCCAGCCACGCACCAGTGATGGGCCCGAGCTGCTTTGGGTGCCACCCCGCTGTGAACATGCTTCATCCTCATCCTCCTCCACCTCCTCCTCATCCTCGTCCTCCTCATCCTCCAGTAGTGGGCCCTGTCTGGCCACATTTGTACCTGGCCTCTGGTGTTGCAAAAAACCTCCCTCTGAGTCACTTCGAAGAGACTGGCCTGAAAGTGCTAAAAATGGCCCCTCTTCCTCCTCTTCCTCCTGGGCCACCTCCTCTTCCATCATCGCCCTAAGTGTTTTCTCAAGGAGACATAGAAGTGGTATTGTAACGCTGATAACGGCGTCATCGCCACTGGCCATGTTGGTGGAGTACTCGAAACAGCGCAACAGGGCACACAGGTCTCGTATGGAGGCCCAGTCATTGGTGGTGAAGTGGTGCTGTTCCGCAGTGCGACTGACGCGTGCATGCTGCAGCTGAAACTCCACTATGGCCTGCTGCTGCTCGCACAGTCTGTCCAGCATGTGCAAGGTGGAGTTCCACCTGGTGGGCACATCGTATATGAGGCGGTGAGCGGGAAGGCCGAAGTTACGCTGTAGCGCAGACAGGCGTGCAGCAGCAGGGTGTGAACGCCGGAAGCGCGAACAGACGGCCCGCACTTTATGCAGCAGCTCTGACATGTCGGGGTAGTTGCGAATGAACTTCTGCACCACCAAATTCAGCACATGCGCCAGGCAAGGGATGTGCGTCAAACCGGCTAGTCCCAGAGCTGCAACGAGATTTCGCCCATTATCGCACACCACCAGGCCGGGCTTGAGGCTCACCGGCAGCAACCACTCGTCGGTCTGTTGTTCTATACCCCGCCACAACTCCTGTGCGGTGTGGGGCCTGTCTCCCAAACATATGAGTTTCAGAACGGCCTGCTGACGTTTACCCCGGGCTGTGCTGAAGTTGGTGGTGAAGGTGTGTGGCTGACTGGATGAGCAGGTGGAAGAAGAGGAGGAGGAAGCTGAGGAGAACGAGACAGGAGGCAAAGAATGTTGCCCTGCGATCCTTGGCGGCGGAAGTACGTGCGCCAAACAGCTCTCCGCCTGGGGCCCAGCCGCCACTACATTTACCCAGTGTGCAGTTAGGGAGATATAGCGTCCCTGGCCGTGCTTACTGGTCCACGTATCTGTGGTTAGGTGGACCTTGCCACAGATGGCGTTGCGCAGTGCACACTTGATTTTATCGGACACTTGGTTGTGCAGGGAAGGCACGGCTCTCTTGGAGAAGTAGTGGCGGCTGGGAACAACATACTGTGGGACAGCAAGTGACATGAGCTGTTTGAAGCTGTGAGTGTCCACCAGCCTAAATGACAGCATTTCATAGGCCAGAGGACGTGGCCGTTCTGTGGCAGAACGGCCACGTCTTCTCCCAGCACCAGAGGGTCCACTAACACCACCACGACAATGTCACACGACGCGTCCCTTACTAGTTGTTTTCCTCATTGTTACCGTTCACCACAATAAGAAAAATATTATTCGGGCCAATGTATTGAATTTAAATTCAGGCCTTTTTTTACAGACACCTAACACTGTCTGGCTATCTATTTAGGTACCGTATTACACTAACACAGGCACACAAGTAATGACAGATTTGGTTGAATATAAATGTGAGGCCTATTTTTTTCGCGCTGTGTGACAGATATACCTTTAATCACAGAATTAGACTTGTATCTGCACGGTAGCGTGTGTGTTAAGTTTTTCAGAATGACACTATCAGCACCTTCAATCTAAGATATCCTTTTTGGGATGGATTTAAAGTAGGCCTGATATAGCAGAAACTACTAATTTTGAGAATGGCAAATTTGGGAATAGTTTTTCAACCCAGAACAAAAACTGTGCTTTTACGGTCACTACAAATAATTTGACCAGCTAAAACAGTACAGATTTGGTTGAATATAAATGTGAGGCCTATTTTTTACGCGCTGTGTGACAGATATACCTTTAATCACAGAATTAGACTTGTATCTGCACGGTAGCGTGTGTGTTAAGTTTTTCAGAATGACACTATCAGCACCTTGAATCTAAGATATCCTTTTTGGGATAGATTTAAAGTAGGCCTGATATAGCAGAAACTAATAATTTTGAGAATGGCAAATTTGGGAATAGTTTTTCAACCCAGAACAAAAACAGTGCTTTTACGGTCACTACAAATAATTTGACCAGCTAAAACAGTACAGATTTGGTTGAATATAAATGTGAGGCCTATTTTTTACGCGCTGTGTGACAGATATACCTTTAATCACAGAATTAGACTTGTATCTGCACGGTAGCGTGTGTGTTAGGTTTTTCAGAATGACACTATCAGCACCTTCAATCTAAGATATCCTTTTTGGGATAGATTTAAAGTAGGCCTGATATAGCAGAAACTACTAATTTTGAGAATGGCAAATTTGGGAATAGTTTTTCAACCCAGAACAAAAACTGTGCTTTTACGGTCACTAAATATAACTTGACCAGCTAAAACTGTACTGATTTGGAGGAATAGAAATGTCAGGCCTATTTTTTACGCGCTGTGTGACAGATATACCTTTAATCACAGAATTAGACTTGTATCTGCACGGTAGCGTGTGTGTTAAGTTTTTCAGAATGACACTATCAGCACCTTGAATCTAAGATATCCTTTTTGGGATAGATTTAAAGTAGGCCTGATATAGCAGAAACTAATAATTTTGAGAATGGCAAATTTGGGAATAGTTTTTCAACCCAGAACAAAAACAGTGCTTTTACGGTCACTAAAAATAATTTGACCAGCTAAAACAGTACAGATTTGGTTGAATATAAATGTGAGGCCTATTTTTTACGCGCTGTGTGACAGATATACCTTTAATCACAGAATTAGACTTGTATCTGCACGGTAGCGTGTGTGTTAAGTTTTTCAGAATGACACTATCAGCACCTTCAATCTAAGATATCCTTTTTGGGATAGATTTAAAGTAGGCCTGATATAGCAGAAACTACTAATTTTGAGAATGGCAAATTTGGGAATAGTTTTTCAACCCAGAACAAAAACTGTGCTTTTACGGTCACTAAATATAACTTGACCAGCTAAAACTGTACTGATTTGGAGGAATAGAAATGTCAGGCCTATTTTTTACGCGCTGTGTGACAGATATACCTTTAATCACAGAATTAGACTTGTATCTGCACGGTAGCGTGTGTGTTAAGTTTTTCAGAATGACACTATCAGCACCTTGAATCTAAGATATCCTTTTTGGGATAGATTTAAAGTAGGCCTGATATAGCAAAAACTACTAATTTTGAGAATGGCAAATTTGGGAATAGTTTTTCAACCCAGAACAAAAACTGTGCTTTTACGGTCACTAAATATAACTTGACCAGCTAAAACTGTACTGATTTGGAGGAATAGAAATGTCAGGCCTATTTTTTACGCGCTGTGTGACAGATATACCTTTAATCACAGAATTAGACTTGTATCTGCACGGTAGCGTGTGTGTTAAGTTTTTCAGAATGACACTATCAGCACCTTGAATCTAAGATATCCTTTTTGGGATAGATTTAAAGTAGGCCTGATATAGCAGAAACTACTAATTTTGAGAATGTTGTGTGACAGATATACCTTTAATCACAGAATTAGACTTGTATCTGCACGGTAGCGTGTGTGTTAAGTTTTTCAGAATGACACTATCAGCACCTTCAATCTAAGATATCCTTTTTGGGATAGATTTAAAGTAGGCCTGATATAGCAGAAACTACTAATTTTGAGAATGGCAAATTTGGGAATAGTTTTTCAACCCAGAACAAAAACAGTGCTTTTACGGTCACTACAAATAATTTGACCAGCTAAAACAGTACAGATTTGGTTGAATATAAATGTGACGCCTATTTTTTACGCGCTGTGTGACAGATATACCTTTAATCACAGAATTAGACTTGTATCTGCACGGTAGCGTGTGTGTTAAGTTTTTCAGAATGACACTATCAGCACCTTCAATCTAAGATATCCTTTTTGGGATAGATTTAAAGTAGGCCTGATATAGCAGAAACTACTAATTTTGAGAATGTTGTGTGACAGATATACCTTTAATCACAGAATTAGACTTGTATCTGCACGGTAGCGTGTGTGTTAAGTTTTTCAGAATGACACTATCAGCACCTTTAATCTAAGATATCCTTTTTGGGATAGATTTAAAGTAGGCCTGATATAGCAGAAACTACTAATTTTGAGAATGGCAAATTTGGGAATAGTTTTACAACCCAGAACAAAAACAGTGCTTTTACGGTCACTACAAATAATTTGACCAGCTAAAACAGTACAGATTTGGTTGAATATAAATGTGAGGCCTATTTATTTTTTACGCGCTGTGTGACAGATATACCTTTAATCACAGAATTAGACTTGTATCTGCACGGTAGCGTGTGTGTTAAGTTTTTCAGAATGACACTATCAGCACCTTCAATCTAAGATATCCTTTTTGGGATAGATTTAAAGTAGGCCTGATATAGCAGAAACTACTAATTTTGAGAATGGCAAATTTGGGAATAGTTTTTCAACCCAGAACAAAAACAGTGCTTTTACGGTCACTACAAATAATTTGACCAGCTAAAACAGTACAGATTTGGTTGAATATAAATGTGAGGCCTATTTTTTACGCGCTGTGTGACAGATATACCTTTAATCACAGAATTAGACTTGTATCTGCACGGTAGCGTGTGTGTTAAGTTTTTCAGAATGACACTATCAGCACCTTCAATCTAAGATATCCTTTTTGGGATAGATTTAAAGTAGGCCTGATATAGCAGAAACTACTAATTTTGAGAATGGCAAATTTGGGAATAGTTTTTCAACCCAGAACAAAAACTGTGCTTTTACGGTCACTACAAATAACTTGACCAGCTAAAACAGTACTGATTTGGAGGAATATAAATGTCAGGTCTATTTTTTAGGAGCTGGGTGACAGGCTCAACTTGCCCCTGATGTAGTATATGGCCAAAAAATAACCACACTATTGATGGTTAAATGCACTTGGGTGACACAGGCTCAGCCTGCACCTGATGTAGTATATGGCCAAAAAATAACCACACTGTTGATGGTTAAATGCACTTGGGTGACACAGGCTCAGCCTGCACCTGATGTAGTATATGGCCAAAAAAATAACCACACTGTTGATGGTTAAATGCACTTGGGTGACACAGGCTCAGCCTGCACCTGATGTAGTATATGGCCAAAAAATAACCACACTGTTGATGGTTAAATGCACTTGGGTGACACAGGCTCAGCCTGCACCTGATGTAGGATATAGCAAAAAATAACCACACTATTGATGGTTAAATGCACTTGGTGGTAGCTTGTGCTGGCGCACCACAAGCCGCAAGATGGCCGCAGATCACCCCAGAAAAAAGTGATATAAAAACGCTCTGGGCAGCCTAAAAAAAGTGAGCAATTCAATATTAGCACTTCAATGATCCACAGCTGGAGATCGATCACTGAATTAAGTCTTTTGGAGGAGTTAATCTGCCTAATCTCGCCCTAACCTCGCAGCAGCAACCTCTCCCTATGCTTGAATCAGCAGAGTGACGTGCAGCGCTACGTGACCCAAGCTTATATAGAGGCTGGGTCACATGCTGCGGTCAGATCTCATAAATAAAGACTCTGTATAAGAGATCTGAACTTTCACCTACAACGGGCCACCCCCCAGAGTGATCGATTCCCAGTGTTTAGGATGACAGGTGGTATGTTACGATCCTTATAGTTTGTGTCACGGTGCTCCTACCTGGATACTGTTTCCTCCCCGGGCTTAGCCTCCGTAGCAACAAAGGAGTCGTACAAACCAGATTCCAAAAAAGTTGGGACACTTTACAAATTGCGAATAAAAACTGAATGCAATGATGTGGAGGTGCTAACTTCTAATATTTTATTCAGAATAGAACATAAATCACGGAACAAAAGTTTAAACTGAAAAAATGTACCATTTTAAGGGAAAAATATGTTGAATCAGAATTTCATGGTGTCAACAAATCCCCAAAAAGTTGGGACAAGGCCATTTTCACCACTGTGTGGCATCTCCCCTTCTTCTTACAACACTCAACAGACGTCTGGGTACCGAGGAGACCAGTTTCTCAAGTTTAGAAATAGGAATGCTCTCCCATTCTTGTCTAATACAGGCCTCTAACTCTTCAATCGTCTTGGGCCTTCTTTGTTGCACCTTCCTCTTTATGATGCGCCAAATGTTCTCTATAGGTGAAAGATCTGGACTGCAGACTGGCCATTTCAGTACCCGGATTGATGCAGAATGTGGTCTGGCATTATCTTGTTGAAAAATGCAGGGTCTTCCCTGAAAGAGATGACGTCTGGATGGGAGCATATGTTGTTCTAGAACCTGAATCAATTTTTCTGCATTGATGGTGCCTTTCCAGACATGCAAGCTGCCCATGCCACACGCACTCATGCAACCCCATACCATCAGAGATGCAGGCTTCTGAACTGAGCGTTGATAACAACTTGGGTTGTCCTTGTCCTCTTTGGTCCGGATGACATGGCGTCCCAGATTTCCAGAAAGAACTTCGAATCGTGACTCGTCTGACCACAGAACAGTCTTCCATTTTGCCACACTCCATTTGAAATGATCCCTGGCCCAGAGAAAACGGCTTCTTCTTTGCACTGTAGAGTTTCAGCTGGCAACGGCGGATGGCACGGTGGATTGTGTTCACTGACAATGGTTTCTGGAAGTATTCCTGAGCCCATTCTGTGATTTCCATTACAGTAGCATTCCTGTTTGTGGTGCAGTGTCGTTTAAGGGCCCGGAGATCACGGGCATCCAGTATGGTTTTACGGCCTTGACCCTTACGCACAGAGATTGTTCCAGATTCTCTGAATCTTCGGATGATGTTATGCACAGTTGATGATGATAGATGCAAAGTCTTTGCAATTTTTCGCTGGGTAACACCTTTCTGATATTGCTCCACTATCCTTCTGCGCAACATTGTGGGATTTGGTGATCCTCTACACTTCTTGGCTTCTGAGAGACACTGCCACTCTGAGAAGCTCTTTTTATACCCAATCATGTTGCCAATTGACCTAATTAGTGTTAATTGGTCTTCCAGCTCTTCGTTATGCTCAAATTTACTTTTTCCAGCCTCTTATTGCTACTTGTCCCAACTTTTTGGGGATTTGTTGACACCGTGAAATTTTGAATCAACGTATTTTTCCTTTAAAATTATACATTTACTCGGATTAAACGTTTGATCTGTCATCTACGTTCTATTACAAATAAAATATTGACATTTGCCATCTCCACATCATTGCATTCAGTTTTTATTCACAATTTGTTTAGTGTCCCAACTTTTTTGGTATCCGGTTTGTAGTTTGTGGAGTAAGTAGAGTCCATACTTGGTGAAGTTTAACGGTTTTAGTTGGATAAACTTACAATAAACTTGTGTCATCCAAACAATATGTGATCTTTCATACACTAAAAACAAGCATCGTTCTTAAAAGCTGTGACGATTGTTTATTCTTGAGTACAGCAAGCACATTGAAATTTTCAAGGCGCCCCAACTGTAAACGCGTTTCAAACCAACTACGTGTCCTTAATCATTTTGGTAATGATTAAGGACATGTAGTTTGTCTAAAACACGTTTACAGTTGGGGTGCCATGATTATTTGTATGTTCTTGCTGTACTCAAGAATAAAGGATCGTCACAGCTTTTAAGGACGGTGCTGGTTTTCACTTAATGGATAACAAAAAGTTGGAAATCAGACTATAACTGTGCACGTCTGGTACAAAAAAGGTACAGGTGAGCTGGAGCGTACTTTTGCATAATATGTGATCTTTCTCTTGGCTCCAGCAGGCTAAGGGTAAACTGGCAGGTTAACTTGAATACTTTGCTTTATCTCTCTGCTGCTGTGCTAATTTCTGGCTTCAGTCTGGTTACTGGACTTTCTAGCAGTTTTGATACCGTTGAGTGGGGTTTTGGCTGTGGACCCCTCGTAATACTCTGTCTGTAAACTGCCTGGAGCCAGGGAGCTTTACAAGCTGCTTTCCGGGGCTCCTGCAGCTAGAAGGGGGATCGCTCCCCTCACTGCACCATGTCTGCACCCATTGTACTGTAAATTCCACTCCCTATAAAGCTTTCTGCAACCCTTTCCTTGGTAGGAAGCAGGACTAGCCCACTTCTGCCCAAAAGGGGGAAGAATGGAATGGTAAGTTCCATTCTATCCAAAAGTACTCTTGCCAGATACACTGCCACCTGCTGGACAACCAGGCACATTATATGTAATAAAAGTTGCATAACAATATTATTAAGGCACGGTATCAGAGGACCTGGAATTAAATACTCAGATGACATTCTTTTTTCAAACCATTTGAGACAGTAGCTAGGTGTAAAAATGATAATGCCACCTCCGGGGTACTACAGACTGAGATGCTATAACTGAGATATCCATGTTAAAAGTTAAGGTGCATTCAAACAGCTATGTCCGTTTTGTGGAAGTGTGTAGATCTGGATCCCTGCAGACATGTTGCAAAAGATAGGACATGTCACCAGGACTAACACTATTAAACCATACACAATGCCTGATAGGGATGTCCCAAGTGATTAATAGTGGTGTTATTGAGAAATGTAATCTTCAAAAAATATGCAAAGGAGGCCTAAAGTGCACCAAGGACAGACTCTTGCTGTTCCTTAGCTCCTCCCATCTGCACAGCTAGACTCTCCCTCCTCTAATTGATTTATAGGACCAGGCATCAAAGGTGTCGTGTCTGCTGACCCTTTAATCCTGTGCCTGCATAGTGCAGTACACCCACATAGATATGCCGTAGATACCATTGTCCTAGCCCTGTCACAAATAAAACTACTCCACATGTGCCGAGGGTGCACTGCACGGTCCTAGCATGGACTTATAGTCCCAGCCAAGATAACTGGTCCAATTACCATTAGGGTAAACCCAGTGTGACCATTAGTGTACACTTAGCTATGGGATGTGATGACAAAGGTCTATCAAGGACTGAACACACAGACCAGTTAAGATTTTTATTTTATTTTTTTCATTTTTATTTTAATTTTTAAAGATAATATGGTGTTACTGGGTAAGATGAAGACCATGATGTTATTGGTCTTTTTGGCCATGATGTTTCTAGCCTTCTGGACCTTGATGTTAGTGGTCTACTTGGCCATGATGTTATTGACCTCTTTGACCATGATGTTTTTAGTCTTTTTGGATAGAAAAAGATGGTGGATGAGCGGCTTTCTGAAGGAGAGCTTTAAGAGATGGTGCGTATACCTCTGATGTCCTGGGGTGTGGTCGAAATATTCAGATGAAATAGATGTTTTAAGCTTTAGCAATGAGATGTTACTGTGGCAAGACGATGATGTTACTTTCGTCTCTTGAGCTTTTTGATCTTCTTGACCATAATGTTTTTGGTCTTCTTTGCCATATTTTTGGCCTCCTTGACCTTGATGTTTTTGGTCTTCTTGGCCATGATGTTTTGGGTCTTCTTGGCCAGGATGTTTTTGGCCTCCTTGACCTTGATGTTTTTGGTCTTGGTGGCCATGATGTTTTTGGCCTGCTTGACCTCCTTCTTTATGGCAACTGTCTTATCTTTTAATTGATTGGTCAGTTTCTTCACTCTCTTAGCCACATATTTTTTCACTGCCTTACTTTTCACACCCTCATCAGCGGCACTGTCATCTTCACTCTCCTCTGTTTCCTGCTCGTTTTCCACCATGTAGTTAGATGCTGCTATCAACCAATCTGACAAGGCACGACGTTGTTCTTCTTCGTCATCACCTTCTTCAATGTCCCTATGCTTTTTCACAGCATGATATTTCTTAGGAACTATGAAAATAAAAAAAATCATTGAATTAGGAATTCAAAATGGATATTGGAAGCAAAAGGTGAAATGTCAGATGATAAAATTGCAGGGTGGCACTTAGCCTCTCCTAGTTATAGAACTAGTCTTACCTGGTTTTCGCAGCATCATTGAAAGCAATCCGGTTGGTGAGTCGGGCCTCATCACTCGGTTGCCCTTAAAGAGCTCCTCCTCGACTTGCAGATATTCAGGATGAAATTTACGACTAGAAATGAAAAAAAATGATATAAATTCTCAAAAAGTTTTAGGATAACAAAAAGTTATATTTGATAAAGGACAATGTGTGGGGCATGGGAATCCATATCATAGTCCCGGAATTCCATATAAAGTAACATTCTCAATTGCTTACCACCCTATACCTGAGCTTAACCATGGGTCTAAATCATGTTGCCCTCATCGTGCTAAAATATGATGTCTCTAACCTGAGCTGAAAACATGGGGGAATTAAATAACCAGTCTCTATCCAAGTCTCCATAAAAGTCCCCCAAATATATGAGTATAAACTTACTAAACGTAGATGAATAGCCACAGTCCGAGCCCCAGGACAATGACAATGAGCGATGTTCCAGCCACGACCACTTTGGCCAAAGTTGGCCTTCCTGGAATCACTGTAGAAACAAATGAAATGAGATGAAAAATAACAGAATAAGTATTAAATCTCACAAGGAGTTTAATAGAAAATAAAATTTAAATGCAAAAATTCCATTACCTGAATTCCAGAACCGGTCGGATGTTTCACGGAACCAGGCAGCAGGCACTGATTCTGCAAAAGTATAAAAAAAAAAGTTATAAAATAAGTAGCAAATCCACGTAACGGCAGTAGCAGTCAGAGGCATTCTATGATGGTCCAGTGGGTGGTGTGTAATTATTTGCCAGATCTACATTGACATTGATTATAAAAGGAGCTTGGGTCTTATATATCTGTATATGCATTAGATTATTGGTCCATTTGAGCGGACACTTACCCTCTTTGCCAGGCAGTCTCCTCATCAGGGGATGGACCCCGGAATATTTGGATCCTCAAAAAGAAAAAGTTTACGATGAACCATAGAAACATAGAAGAGTGACGGCAGAAAAAGACCACCTGGTCCATCTAGTCTGCCCTTATATTATTTCTTTTTTTATGTTAGGATAGCCCAGGCATGTTTAAATTCACTTACTGTAGATTTCCCAACCACATCTGCTGGAAGTTTGTTCCAAGCTTCAACCACTCTTTCAGTAAAATATTATTTCCTGACATTGCTCCTGATCTTACCCCCAGCTAATTTCAGGGTCTGTCTCCTTGTTCTTGTGTTTAGCATCTTATTGACAACACTTCCCTACTGAACCTTAGTTAAACCTTTATGTAAATGTAGTGTGAATAAGCCCTAAGGGTAAATTCACAGAGCAGATTTTTACGCGCCCTTCGCTTTGGATGCAACGAGCCAACTCGCAGCTTAGCAGCACTGAATGGAGCTAAACCGCGAGCGGACACCTATTGTGGCTTCAAGCAATGTCTGTCCGCACTGCACCAAGAAGGGATATATCTCTTTTTGGCACTGTCATGGCTTTAAACTGTTGGGCTGCAACAATGGGAGGCAGACACGCATCTGTCTCTGGAATTTTGGTGTGATGCTTGTGCCAAAATTGCAAATTCCACCATATAAAGGTCCCTAAGGGGTTATTATAAGGTTTAGGGCAGTAAATGGGGGATGGGTGGGTGGGTGTGTGTGTGTGAAATAAGCATCCGTGGTGGTCTCGGGCAGTAAGGCGCTAATTTGATCATCCCTTACCTGGTCCTGGCAGTGGTCTCCCATGTCCTTGGACAATGAGAGAAAAAATAATGAAGACAATCACTGTGATCCTCATTGCAAAGTCGCTTTCTCAAAACCAAGTGAGAAATGGTTGCCCCCTGCTGCCGCGCACGCCTTTTTATAGGCTCGGGGGGCATTGTGACATCATCAATCACCAGGCAAGCCTCTGATTGGCTGCCATGGTCACATGGTATAACCACTTTAGCCATTCAGCAGCAGGTTAAAGCAGACATACACAGGGCTGTCACCCATAGTGATCAATCACAGCACAGCCTTGTTTTATTTTTTTAAGACATTTTTATAAATGAGGCCCATTCTATGACCTATGTTTTTTGCCATCCACATCAATGCTCACACATCGAGCAAAGCCTGAGGCTGCACTACTGAGACATTCTGATGTCCCTGGAGACATGTGTGGTTGAAAACGACCCAATATATCAATTTCCATATAGAGATAGCTATTCCAGGCAGAAATGAGAGATATTATTGCAGATTTTGCATTGGGGACTGAGAGCCTCAGATGACTCTTCTGAGAGCAGTGATGTGCCCTGCAGGCTGCACTATCAGAATTTTATTTTAACTGCCATGCTCCCTTTTAAAAGTCCTGGGCTCTTTGAAGGTAGCCCACCCCTTTCATGCTATGCTCCACCTAGGGTTGCCAGTTTTCAGAAAGAAAAACTACCTCCCAAGTTTATATGGCTAAAATGGGAGTGGCTTTGGGGGCGTGGTTTAACATAGGGTGCTATTTCACATCTATGGTTTTATCATATTTCGAGTTTTGCAGCATTTTTCCTGTCTTTTTCAATATCAAATGCAGCCAAAAATCATGCACTGGCCTCATATGTGAACAGGTATAATGAATGAGCTCTTATGGAGAAAAAAAATACCAAAAGGAGAGAGAAATCCACCTTCTTCACCTATTTCACTGCTGCCCCTGAACCATAAGGCCCTATGCAGGAGCCCAGATTGACCAGGTTTATGATACTGCTCTGTTCTAGAAAACCAATTGAAGATGACGGTTTATTGCCACAGTCAGCGATACAAAATGTCTGTTCTGATGGATTCATCAGGGGATCAGCAAAAACACATCCAGTATATAATACTACTGCTGCCACATCAATATTTTTTTTGCGTTTGAAAAAAACGGATCCTGTACAATTGACTTACATTGTGTTTCATGCCGGATCCGTCTTGATCAGTATCTCATGACACACTCAAAAACGCTGCTTGCAGTGCTGTTATGTGTGTCATGGGAATGCAACAAAACGGAATGCATTTTGGTGCACTCCGTTCCAGACTCCAATAATATATTGTGTATTACCTTCAGATCTGATGCCTCCAAGGACCCTTCCTCCCAACCTTACCCAAATCCTAATGAAGGAAAATAAAATTGCCAAATGTCCCATAAAATCCTATCCTCTTCTTCCTTAGATATACTCCCCCAATAAGAAAACAAACACCCTCAAACACCCGAGCCCCTATCCATTCCCTCCTTAGAGCTATACTCCCCCATAAGAAACCTACAGTCTTCAAACACCTAAGCCATATTTGTAAGCCCACAACTTAGTAACCCCTACTCTTGCTCCGTCAAGCCACCTACTCTGCTAGGACAAGGGTCCCCACTACATGACTCACACCCAGATGAATAGTACAGTTGTAAAATGAACAAATCTGCCTTTAGGGAATATACCCTTAGAAATACTAGACATGCAACTTGTGCCCAGTACTTTTGGGGGTATTCTTTTGTATTGCAGTTGTCACACTTTAGGGGTGTATGTAGGCACAGTTGAGGCTACACAAAAACTTACATTGCATGACAATTTTATTAGCAACTTTTTAGTGACTAAACAACTTGTCTATAACTTTGCTATTTGTGCAGTACCCCAAAATAGGGTACTTGCAAACTTTTCTTGTTCTGTCGTGTTTTATAATGTTATGTAACATGTTAATATCTTGAAATGTACCAGCATATCGCTGTATGGATCAGTTGGGTTTAATAATCCTGACTTAGCCCCTGCAGGAAGTTAGGTATGGGATATGGGTCTGCCCCTAGCTGAGCCTAGAGAGTAGTTACTAGTTACCATAGGAAATAAGAGCCCTGACATGTGCTCTGTTGCTCATAAGACAAGGCTACAGTTCCAGAGAATCACTATCTCTGAGGATTATCTACTGAGAGAAAGAACTCTCTACTTTTATAGCACTCCAGGAAAAGAGAGAAAGAAAGAAAGGTCCAGAATTTGCAAGGCACTGAAGTCAGTAAGGTATTTGCCGTTTAAGAAACAGAAAAAGGGGAGTGAGCACTCACAACACTCGGACCACAGGATATCAGGAACAATAGTATATTTATTAGGACCTGTTGTATCCAATCACATACATGTAAAATCACTAAAATAGACTAAAAAATAAATGGTACCAATGTATAAATAAACTGGCAAGGGGTGAATAACACAGTTCAGCAAACAGTTATAACACTTAAATTGCTAGAATAAACTCCTGGTACTCGTGGTACCACGAACTATGTGGGAAAGTGTCCAAATAAATGAGCAAAGGCCACCTGTAAACCTTATATTGCCGCAGGCCGCTTCTCAGATAACCGTATCCAAAGGGTAATTGTAACGGACAGTTTCCAAACAGTCTATGTCAGTATAGTGGATTCAATGTCCCATAGAGCACTCCGTGTTTGTTTATGAATGGTATTGTACTCCGTACCGGTTTATAAATGGTAATGCAGCCGCTCGAAGTAGTATATTGAAACTACTTGTATCCAACTCGGAGCTAAAGGTTCCTACCTGATTCCTGATGTTCGTTCCCGCTACCGCGTCTCAGAGTCCTCCACGAGAGGCGAGCTACGCCGGCTGTTTCGGCGTCTCGCGTCAGCCGTCTCGTACTGATGACGTCACACTATCGCGGGATTCAACAGGCAGTGATGATACCTTGATAATATCCGTAGTTGTATAGTAGAGCGGTCTTTATGAAGATGTTTCTCCTTTTTTTTGAATTCTTATCGCATGGCCATGCAATGGAGATCCAAGAGATTAGGTGGGCGCTTCTCTCCTTAACACCAGACGCGTTTCGGGGCGTCTACACCCCTTCCTCAGTGGTTGAGTCAATGAGTGATTGGATACAGGTCCTAATAAATATACTATTTTTCCTGATATCCTGTGGTCCGAGTGTTGTGAGTGCTCACTCCCCTTTTTCTGTTTCTATTTGCTTTTTTGGGTCGGGCACCCAAGTCGAGTTAGTAGCACCCGTCATAGCCACTAATTGTGAGCCAACCACCTATCCATATTTCTAATTTGCCGTTTAAGGCTGAGATGGCTTTACTGCAGTGAGAGGGAAATTGCTAAAACTACATACACTCCATACCAGGGTTGCCAACCAAAATGTTTCTTTTTTTGGAGAACATATCCCAAAATCACGGAGAGCCAACATTTTTTACGGACAAATTGTTAAGCTAGAATGAATGGTAAGGATTATAAGTATTACACGTCTATAGCTTCATATACTGACAAGAACTCATTGCCAGCATTTACTGAGAGCTGTGAAATGATGATAATTACCACCAAAATTATCTAGTCA
The DNA here is from genome assembly GCF_905171765.1 of Bufo bufo. NCBI lineage: Eukaryota > Metazoa > Chordata > Amphibia > Anura > Bufonidae > Bufo > Bufo bufo. The sequence continues at coordinate 421,661,068 of NC_053390.1, forward strand.
ATCTTTCCATCAAAAAAATCATGGATATATCTATTTTTTTTCAAGGACAGAGGAAGAAAGTCACTTATTTTTATGGACTGTCCAGAAATGTCTGGATAGTTGGCAACCCGGCCCCATATTTTGACTCGTCCTGGCCAGCCATAACTCAAACCTTTATCCCACAGCTGGGAATTACAGTTCTCCTTTGTGGTTGTTAACAGTTCGGAACAGAAATTTTCCTTGAGTAGGGATGTCCATGATAACTTTGAAGTGCATGGTCAGATCTCATAAATAAAGACTCTGTGTAAGAGATCTGAACTTTCACCTACAACGGGCCACCCCCCAGAGTGATCGATTCCCAGTGTTTAGGATGACAGGTGGTATGTTACGATCCTTATAGTTTGTGTCACGGTGCTCCGACCTGGATACTGTTTCCTCCCCGGGCTTAGCCTCCGTAGCAACAAAGGAGTCGTAGTTTGTGGAGTAAGTAGAGTCCATACTTGGTGAAGTTTAACGGTTTTAGTTGGATAAACTTACAATAAACTTGTGTCATACAAACAATATGTGATCTTTCATACACTAAAAACAAGCATCGTTCTTAAAAGCTGTGACGATTGTTTATTCTTGAGTACAGCAAGCACATTGAAATTATCAAGGCGCCCCAACTGTAAACGCGTTTCGAACCAACTACGTGTCCTTAATCATTTTGGTAATGATTAAGGACATGTAGTTTGTCTAAAACACGTTTACAGTCGGGGTGCCATGATTATTTGTATGTTCTTGCTGTACTCAAGAATAAAGGATCGTCACAGCTTTTAAGGACGGTGCTGGTTTTCACTTAATGGATTACAAAAAGTTGGAAATCAGACCCTAACTGTGCACGTCTGGTACAAAAAAGGTACAGGTGAGCTGGAGCGTACTTTTGCATAATATGTGATCTTTCTCTTGGCTTTAGCAGGCTAAGGGTAAACTGGCAGGTTAACTTGAATACTTTGCTTTATCTCTCTGCTGCTGTGCTAATTTCTGGCTTCAGTCTGGTTACTGGACTTTCTAGCAGTTTTGATACCGTTGAGTGGGGTTTTGGCTGTGGACCCCTCGTAATACTCTGTCTGTAAACTGCCTGGAGCCAGGGAGCTTTACAAGCTGCTTTCCGGGGCTCCTGCAGCTAGAAGGGGGATCGCTCCCCTCACTGCACCATGTCTGCACCCATTGTACTCTAAATTCCACTCCCTATAAAGCTTTCTGCAACCTTTTCCTTGGTAGGAAGCAGGACTAGCCCACTTCTGCCCAAAAGGGGGAAGAATGGAATGGTAAGTTCCATTCTATCCAAAGGTACTCTTGCCAGATACACTGCCACCTGCTGGACAACCAGGCACATTATATGTAATAAAAGTTGCATAACAATATTATTAAGGCACGGTATCAGAGGACCTAGAATTAAATACTCAGATGACATTCTTTTTTCAAACCATTTGAGACAGTAGCTAGGTGTAAAAATGATAATGCCACCTCCGGGGTACTACACACTGAGATGCTATAACTGAGATATCCATGTTAAAAGTTAAGGTGCATTCAAACAGCTATGTCCGTTTTGTGGAAGTGTGTAGATCTGGATCCCTGCAGACATGTTGCAAAAGATAGGACATGTCACCAGGACTAACACTATTAAACCATACACAATGCCTGATGTCCCAAGTGATTAATAGTGGTGTTATTGAGAAATGTAATCTTCAAAAAATATGCAAAGGAGGCCTAAAGTGCACCAAGGACAGACTCTTGCTGTTCCTTAGCTCCTCCCATCTGCACAGCTAGACTCTCCCTCCTCTAATTGATTTATAGGACCAGGCATCAAAGGTGTCGTGTCTGCTGACCCTTTAATCCTGTGCCTGCATAGTGCAGTACACCCACATAGATATGCCGTAGATACAATTGTCCTAGCCCTGTCACAAATAAAACTACTCCACATGTGCCGAGGGTGCACTGCACGGTCCTAGCGTGGACTTATAGTCCCAGCCAAGATGACTGGTCCAATTACCATTAGGGTAAACCCAGTGTGACCATTAGTGTACACTTAGCTATGGGATGTGATGACAAAGGTCTATCAAGGACTGAACACACAGACCAGTTAAGATTTTTATTTTATTTTTTTCATTTTTATTTTAATTTTTAAAGATAATATGGTGTTACTGGGTAAGATGAAGACCATGATGTTATTGGTCTTTTTGGCCATGATGTTTCTAGCCTTCTGGACCTTGATGTTAGTGGTCTACTTGGCCATGATGTTATTGACCTCTTTGACCATGATGTTTTTAGTCTTTTTGGATAGAAAAAGATGGTGGATGAGCGGCTTTCTGAAGGAGAGCTTTAAGAGATGGTGCGTATACCTCTGATGTCCTGGGGTGTGGTCGAAATATTCAGATGGAATAGATGTTTTAAGCTTTAGCAATGAGATGTTACTGTGGCAAGACGATGATGTTACTTTCGTCTCTTGAGCTTTTTGATCTTCTTGACCATAATGTTTTTGGTCTTCTTTGCCATATTTTTGGCCTCCTTGACCTTGATGTTTTTGGTCTTCTTGGCCATGATGTTTTGGGTCTTCTTGGCCAGGATGTTTTTGGCCTCCTTGACCTTGATGTTTTTGGTCTTGGTGGCCATGATGTTTTTGGCCTGCTTGACCTCCTTCTTTATGGCAACTGTCTTATCTTTTAATTGATTGGTCAGTTTCTTCACTCTCTTAGCCACATATTTTTTCACTGCCTTACTTTTCACACCCTCATCAGCGGCACTGTCATCTTCACTCTCCTCTGTTTCCTGCTCGTTTTCCACCATGTAGTTAGATGCTGCTATCAACCAATCTGACAAGGCACGACGTTGTTCTTCTTCGTCATCACCTTCTTCAATGTCCCTATGCTTTTTCACAGCATGATATTTCTTAGGAACTATGAAAATAAAAAAAATAATTGAATTAGGAATTCAAAATGGATATTGGAAGCAAAAGGTGAAATGTCAGATGATAAAATTGCAGGGTGGCACTTAGCCTCTCCTAGTTATAGAACTAGTCTTACCTGGTTTTCGCAGCATCATTGAAAGCAATCCGGTTGGTGAGTCGGGCCTCATCACTCGTTTGCCCTTAAAGAGCTCCTCCTCGACTTGCAGATATTCAGGATGAAATTTACGACTAGAAATGAAAAAAAATGATATAAATTCTCAAAAAGTTTTAGGATAACAAAAAGTTATATTTGATAAAGGACAATGTGTGGGGCATGGGAATCCATATCATAGTCCCGGACTTCCATATAAAGTAACATTCTCAATTGCTTACCACCCTATACCTGAGCTTAACCATGGGTCTAAATCATGTTGCCCTCATCGTGCTAAAATATGATGTCTCTAACCTGAGCTGAAAACATGGGGGAATTAAATAACCAGTCTCTATCCAAGTCTCCATAAAAGTCCCCCAAATATATGAGTATAAACTTACTAAACGTAGATGAATAGCCACAGTCCGAGCCCCAGGACGATGACAATGAGCGATGTTCCAGCCACGACCACTTTGGCCAAAGTTGGCCTTCCTGGAATCACTGTAGAAACAAATGAAATGAGATGAAAAATAACAGAATAAGTATTAAATCTCACAAGGTGTTTAATAGAAAATAAAATTTAAATGCAAAAATTCCATTACCTGAATTCCAGAACCGGTCGGATGTTTCACGGAACCAGGCAGCAGGCACTGATTCTGCAAAAGTATAAAAAAAAGGTTATAAAATAAGTAGCAAATCCACGTAACGACAGTAGCAGTCAGAGGCATTCTATGATGGTCCAGTGGGTGGTGTGTAATTATTTGCCAGATCTACATTGACATTGCTTATAAAAGGAGCTTGGGTCTTATATATCTGTATATGCATTAGATTATTGGTCCATTTGAGCGGACACTTACCCTCTTTGCCAGGCAGTCTCCTCATCAGGGGATGGACCCTGGAATATTTGGATCCTCAAAAAGAAAAAGTTTACGATGAACCATAGAAACATAGAAGAGTGACGGCAGAAAAAGACCACCTGGTCCATCTAGTCTGCCCTTATATTATTTCTTTTTTTATGTTAGGATAGCCCAGGCATGTTTAAATTCACTTACTGTAGATTTCCCAACCACATCTGCTGGAAGTTTGTTCCAAGCTTCAACCACTCTTTCAGTAAAATATTATTTCCTAACATTGCTCCTGATCTTACCCCTAGCTAATTTCAGGGTCTGTCTCCTTGTTCTTGTGTTTAGCATCTTATTGACAACACTTCCCTACTGAACCTTAGTTAAACCTTTATGTAAATGTAGTGTGAATAAGCCCTAAGGGTAAATTCACAGAGCAGATTTTTACGCGCCCTTCGCTTTGGATGCAACGAGCCAACTCGCAGCTTAGCAGCACTGAATGGAGCTAAACCACGAGCGGACACCTATTGTGGCTTCAAGCAATGTCTGTCCGCACTGCACCAAGAAGGGATATATCTCTTTTTGGCACTGTCATGGCTTTAAACTGTTGGGCTGCAACAATGGGAGGCAGACACGCATCTGTCTCTGGAATTTTGGTGTGATGTTTGTGCCAAAATTGCAAATTCCACCATATAAAGGGCCCTAAGGGGTTATTATAAGGTTTAGGGCAGTAAATGGGGGATGGGTGGGTGGGTGGGTGTGTGAAATAAGCACCCGTGGTGGTCTGGGGCAGTAAGGCGCTAATTTGATCATCCCTTACCTGGTCCTGGCAGTGGTCTCCCATGTCCTTGGACAATGAGAGAAAAAATAATGAAGACAATCACTGTGATCCTCATTGCAAAGTCGCTTTCTCAAAACCAAGTGAGAAATGGTTGCCCCCTGCTGCTGCGCATGCCTTTTTATAGGCTCGGGGGGCATTGTGACATCATCAATCACCAGGCAAGCCTCTGATTGGCTGCCATGGTCACATGGTATAACCACTTTAGCCATTCAGCAGCAGGTTAAAGCAGACATACACAGGGCTGTCACCCATAGTGATCAATCACAGCACAACCTTGATTTATTTTTTTAAGACATTTTTATAAATGAGGCCCATTCTATGACCTATGTTTTTTGCCATCCACATCAATGCTCACACATCGAGCAAAGCCTGAGGCTGCACTACTGAGACATTCTGATGTCCCTGGAAACATGTGTGGTTGAAAACGACCCAATATATCAATTTCCATATAGAGATAGCTATTCCAGGCAGAAATGAGAGATATTATTGCAGATTTTGCATTGGGGACTGAGAGCCTCAGATGACTCTTCTGAGAGCAGTGATGTGCCCTGCAGGCTGCACTATCAGAATTTTATTTTAACTGCCATGCTCCCTTTTAAAAGTCCTGGGCTCTTTGAAGGTAGCCCACCCCTTTCATGCTATGCTCCACCTAGGGTTGCCAGTTTTCAGAAAGAAAAACTACCTCCCAAGTTTATATGGCTAAAATGGGAGTGGCTTTGGGGGCGTGGTTTAACATAGGGTGCTATTTCACATCTATGGTTTTATCATATTTCGAGTTTTGCAGCATTTTCCTGTCTTTTTCAATATCAAATGCAGCCAAAAATCATGCACTGGCCTCATATGTGAACAGGTATAATGAATGAGCTCTTATGGAGAAAAAAACTACCAAAAGGAGAGAAAAATCCACCTTCTTCACCTATTTCACTGCTGCCCCTGAACCATATGGCCCTATGCAGGAGCCCAGATTGACCAGGTTTATGATTCTGCTCTGTTCTAGAAAACCAATTGAAGATGACGGTTTATTGCCACAGTCAGCGATACAAAATGTCTGTTCTGATGGATTCATCAGGGGATCAGCAAAAACACATCCAGTATATAATACTACTGTTGCCACATCAATATTTTTTTTGTGTTTGAAAAAAACGGATCCTGCACAATTGACTTACATTGTGTTTCATGCCGGATCCGTCTTGATCAGTATCTCATGACACACTCAAAAACGCTGCTTGCAGTGCTGTTATGTGTGTCATGGGAATGCAACAAAACGGAATGCATTTTGGTGCACTCCGTTCCAGACTCCAATAATATATTGTGTATTACCTTCAGATCTGATGCCTCCAAGGACCCTTCCTCCCAACCTTACCCAAATCCTAATGAAGGAAAATAAAATTGCCAAATGTCCCATAAAATCCTATCCACTTCTTTCTTAGATATACTCCCCCAATAAGAAAACAAACACCCGAGCCCCTATCCATTCCCTCCTTAGAGCTATACTCCCCCATAAGAAACCTACAGTCTTCAAATACCTAAGCCATATTTGTAAGCCCACAACTTAGTAACCCCTACTCTTGCTTAAACCTCCGTCAAGCCACCTACTCTGCTAGGACAAGGGTCCCCACTACATGACTCACACCCAGATGAATAGTACAGTTGTAAAATGAACAAATCTGCCTTTAGGGAATATACCCTTAGAAATACTAGACATGCAACTTGTGCCCAGTACTTTTGGGGGTATTCTTTTGTATTGCAGTTGTCACACTTTAGGGGTGTATGCAGGCACAGTTGAGGCTACACAAAAACTTACATTGCATGACAATTTTATTAGCAACTTTTTAGTGACTAAACAACTTGTCTATAACTTTGCTATTTGTGCAGTACCCCAAAATAGGGTACTTGCAAACTTTTCTTGTTATGTCGTGTTTTATAATGTTATGTAACATGTTAATATCTTGAAATGTACCAGCATATCGCTGTATGGATCAGTTGGGTTTAATAATCCTGACTTAGCCCCTGCAGGAAGTTAGGTATGGGATATGGGTCTGCCCCTAGCTGAGCCTAGAGAGTAGTTACCATAGGAAATAAGAGCTCTGACATGTGCTCTGTTGCTCATAAGACAAGGCTAAAGTTCCAGAGAATCACTATCTCTGAGGATTATCTACTGATAGAAAGAACTCTCTACTTTTATAGCACTCCAGGAAAAGAGAGAAAGAAAGAAAGAAAGAAAGGTCCAGAATTTGAAAGGCACTGAAGTCAGTAAGGTATTTGCCGTTTAAGGCTGAGGTGGCTTTACTGCAGTGAGAGGGAATTGCTAAAACTACATACACTCCAAACCAGGGTTACCAACCAAAATTTTTCTTTTTTTGGAGAACATATCCCAAAATCACGAAGAGCCAACATTTTTTACGGACAAATTGTTAAACTAGAATGAATGGTAAGGATTATAAGTATTACACGTCTATAGCTTCATATACTGACAAGAACTCATTGCCAGCATTTACTGAGAGCTGTGAAATGATGATAATTACCACCAAAATTATCTAGTCAATCTTTCCATCAAAAAAATCATGGATATATCAATTTTTTTTCAAGGACAGAGGAAGAAAGTCACTTATTTTTATGGACTGTCCAGAAATGTCTGGATATTTGGCAACCCGGGCCCATATTTTGACTCGTCCTGGCCAGCCATAACTCAAACCTTTATCCCACAGCTGGGAATTACCGTTCTCCTTTGTGGTTGTTAACAGTTCGGAACAGAAATTTTCCTTGAGTAGGGATGTCCATGATAACTTTGAAGTGCATGGTCAGATCTCATAAATAAAGACTCTGTATAAGAGATCTGAACTTTCACCTACAACGGGCCACCCCCCAGAGTGATCGATTCCCAGTGTTTAGGATGACAGGTGGTATGTTACGATCCTTATAGTTTGTGTCACGGTGCTCCTACCTGGATACTGTTTCCTCCCCGGGCTTAGCCTCCGTAGCAACAAAGGAGTCGTAGTTTGTGGAGTAAGTAGAGTCCATACTTGGTGAAGTTTAACGGTTTTAGTTGGATAAACTTACAATAAACTTGTGTCATCCAAACAATATGTGATCTTTCATACACTAAAAACAAGCATCGTTCTTAAAAGCTGTGACGATTGTTTATTCTTGAGTACAGCAAGCACATTGAAATTATCAAGGCGCCCCAACTGTAAACGCGTTTCGAACCAACTACGTGTCCTTAATCATTTTGGTAATGATTAAGGACATGTAGTTTGTCTAAAACACGTTTACAGTCGGGGTGCCATGATTATTTGTATGTTCTTGCTGTACTCAAGAATAAAGGATCGTCACAGCTTTTAAGGACGGTGCTGGTTTTCACTTAATGGATTACAAAAAGTTGGAAATCAGACTATAACTGTGCACGTCTGGTACAAAAAAGGTACAGGTGATCTTGAGCGTACTTTTGCATAATATGTGATCTTTCTCTTGGCTCCAGCAGGCTAAGGGTAAACTGGCAGGTTAACTTGAATACTTTGCTTTATCTCTCTGCTGCTGTGCTAATTTCTGGCTTCAGTCTGGTTTCTGGACTTTCTAGCAGTTTTGATACCGTTGAGTGGGGTTTTGGCTGTGGACCCCTCGTAATACTCTGTCTGTAAACTGCCTGGAGCCAGGGAGCTTTACAAGCTGCTTTCCGGGGCTCCTGCAGCTAGAAGGGGGATCGCTCCCCTCACTGCACCATGTCTGCACCCATTGTACTCTAAATTCCACTCCCTATAAAGCTTTCTGCAACCCTTTCCTTGGTAGGAAGCAGGACTAGCCCACTTCTGCCCAAAAGGGGGAAGAATGGAATGGTAAGTTCCATTCTATCCAAAGGTACTCTTGCCAGATACACTGCCACCTGCTGGACAACCAGGCACATTATATGTAATAAAAGTTGCATAACAATATTATTAAGGCACGGTATCAGAGGACCTGGAATTAAATACTCAGATGACATTCTTTTTTCAAACCATTTGAGACAGTAGCTAGGTGTAAAAATGATAATGCCACCTCCGGGGTACTACACACTGAGATGCTATAACTGAGATATCCATGTTAAAAGTTAAGGTGCATTCAAACAGCTATGTCCGTTTTGTGGAAGTGTGTAGATCTGGATCCCTGCAGACATGTTGCAAAAGATAGGACATGTCACCAGGACTAACACTATTAAACCATACACAATGCCTGATAGGGATGTCCCAAGTGATTAATAGTGGTGTTATTGAGAAATGTAATCTTCAAAAAATATGCAAAGGAGGCCTAAAGTGCACCAAGGACAGACTCTTGCTGTTCCTTAGCTCCTCCCAGCTCCACACAGCTAGACTCCCCCTCCTCTAATTGATTTATAGGACCAGGCATCAAAGGTGTCGTGTCTGCTGACCCTTTAATCCTGTGCCTGCATAGTGCAGTACACCCACATAGATATGCCGTAGATACCATTGTCCTAGCCCTGTCACAAATAAAACTACTCCACATGTGCCGAGGGTGCACTGCACGGTCCTAGCGTGGACTTATAGTCCCAGCCAAGATGACTGGTCCAATTACCATTAGGGTAAACCCAGTGTGACCATTAGTGTACACTTAGCTATGGGATGTGATGACAAAGGTCTATCAAGGACTGAACACACAGACCAGTTAAGATTTTTATTTTATTTTTTTAATTTTTATTTTAATTTTTAAAGATAATATGGTGTTACTGGGTAAGATGAAGACCATGATGTTATTGGTCTATTTGGCCATGATGTTTCTAGCCTTCTGGACCTTGATGTTAGTGGTCTACTTGGCCATGATGTTATTGACCTCTTTGACCATGATGTTTTTAGTCTTTTTGGATAGAAAAAGATGGTGGATGAGCGGCTTTCTGAAGGAGAGCTTTAAGAGATGGTGCGTATACCTCTGATGTCCTGGGGTGTGGTCGAAATATTCAGATGGAATAGATGTTTTAAGCTTTAGCAATGAGATGTTACTGTGGCAAGACGATGATGTTACTTTCGTCTCTTGAGCTTTTTGATCTTCTTGACCATGATGTTTTTGGTCTTCTTTGCCATATTTTTGGCCTCCTTGACCTTGATGTTTTTGGTCTTCTTGGCCATGATGTTTTGGGTCTTCTTGGCCAGGATGTTTTTGGCCTCCTTGACCTTGATGTTTTTGGTCTTGGTGGCCATGATGTTTTTGGCCTGCTTGACCTCCTTCTTTATGGCAACTGTCTTATCTTTTAATTGATTGGTCAGTTTCTTCACTCTCTTAGCCACATATTTTTTCACTGCCTTACTTTTCACACCCTCATCAGCGGCACTGTCATCTTCACTCTCCTCTGTTTCCTGCTCGTTTTCCACCATGTAGTTAGATGCTGCTATCAACCAATCTGACAAGGCACGACGTTGTTCTTCTTCGTCATCACCTTCTTCAATGTCCCTATGCTTTTTCACAGCATGATATTTCTTAAGAACTATGAAAATAAAAAAAATAATTGAATTAGGAATTCAAAATGGATATTGGAGGCAAAAGGTGAAATGTCAGATGATAAAATTGCAGGGTGGCACTTAGCCTCTCCTAGTTATAGAACTAGTCTTACCTGGTTTTCGCAGCATCATTGAAAGCAATCCGGTTGGTGAGTCGGGCCTCATCACTCGTTTGCCCTTAAAGAGCTCCTCCTCGACTTGCAGATATTCAGGATGAAATTTACGACTAGAAATGAAAAAAAAATAATATAAATTCTCAAAAAGTTTTAGGACAACAAAAAGTTATATTTGATAAAGGACAATGTGTGGGGCATGGGAATCCATATCATAGTCCCGGACTTCCATATAAAGTAACATTCTCAATTGCTTACCACCCTATACCTGAGCTTAACCATGGGTCTAAATCATGTTGCCCTCATCGTGCTAAAATATGATGTCTCTAACCTGAGCTGAAAACATGGGGGAATTAAATAACCAGTCTCTATCCAAGTCTCCATAAAAGTCCCCCAAATATATGAGTATAAACTTACTAAACGTAGATGAATAGCCACAGTCCGAGCCCCAGGACGATGACAATGAGCGATGTTCCAGCCACGACCACTTTGGCCAAAGTTGGCCTTCCTGGAATCACTGTAGAAACAAATGAAATGAGATGAAAAATAACAGAATAAGTATTAAATCTCACAAGGAGTTTAATAGAAAATAAAATTTAAATGCAAAAATTCCATTACCTGAATTCCAGAACCGGTCGGATGTTTCATGGAACCAGGCAGCAGGCACTGATTCTGCAAAAGTATTAAAATAAAGGTTATAAAATAAGTAGAAAATCCACGTAACGGCAGTAAACGTCAGAGGCATTCTATGATGGTCCAGTGGGTGGTGTGTAATTATTTGCCAGATCTACATTGACATTGATTATAAAAGGAGCTTGGGTCTTATATATCTGTATATGCATTAGATTATTGGTCCATTTGAGCGGACACTTACCCTCTTTGCCAGGCAGTCTCCTCATCAGGGGATGGACCCCGGAATATTTGGATCCTCAAAAAGAAAAAGTTTACAATGAACCATAGAAACATAGAAGAGTGACGGCAGAAAAAGACCACCTGGTCCATCTAGTCTGCCCTTATATTATTTCTTTTTTTATGTTAGGATAGCCCAGGTATGTTTAAATTCACTTACTGTAGATTTCCCAACCACATCTGCTGGAAGTTTGTTCCAAGCTTCAACCACTCTTTCAGTAAAATATTATTTCCTGACATTGCTCCTGATCTTACCCCCAGCTAATTTCAGGGTCTGTCTCCTTGTTCTTGTGTTTAGCATCTTATTGACAACACTTCCCTACTGAACCTTAGTTAAACCTTTATGTAAATGTAGTGTGAATAAGCCCTAAGGGTAAATTCACAGAGCAGATTTTTACGCGCCCTTCGCTTTGGATGCAACGAGCCAACTCGCAGCTTAGCAGCACTGAATGGAGCTAAACCGCGAGCGGACACCTATTGTGGCTTCAAGCAATGTCTGTCCGCACTGCACCAAGAAGGGATATATCTCTTTTTGGCACTGTCATGGCTTTAAACTGTTGGGCTGCAACAATGGGAGGCAGACACGCATCTGTCTCTGGAATTTTGGTGTGATGTTTGTGCCAAAATTGCAAATTCCACCATATAAAGGTCCCTAAGGGGTTATTATAAGGTTTAGGGCAGTAAATCGGGGATGGGTGGGTGTGTGTGTGAAATAAGCATCCGTGGTGGTCTGGGGCAGTAAGGCGCTAATTTGATCATCCCTTACCTGGTCCTGGCAGTGGTCTCCCATGTCCTTGGACAATGAGAGAAAAAATAATGAAGACAATCACTGTGATCCTCATTGCAAAGTCGCTTTCTCAAAACCAAGTGAGAAATGGTTGCCCCCTGCTGCCGTGCACGCCTTTTTATAGGCTCGGGGGGCATTGTGACATCATCAATCACCAGGCAAGCCTCTGATTGGCTGCCATGGTCACATGGTATAACCACTTTAGCCATTCAGCAGCAGGTTAAAGCAGACATACACAGGGCTGTCACCCATAGTGATCAATCACAGCACAGCCTTGATTTATTTTTTAAGACATTTTTATAAATGAGGCCCATTCTATAACCTATGTTTTTTGCCATCCACATCAATGCTCACACATCGAGCAAAGCCTGAGGCTGCACTACTGAGACATTCTGATGTCCCTGGAGACATGTGTGGTTGAAAACGACCCAATATATCAATTTCCATATAGAGATAGCTATTCCAGGCAGAAATGAGAGATATTATTGCAGATTTTGCATTGGGGACTGAGAGCCTCAGATGACTCTTCTGAGAGCAGTGATGTGCCCTGCAGGCTGCACTATCAGAATTTTATTTTAACTGCCATGCTCCCTTTTAAAAGTCCTGGGCTCTTTGAAGGTGGCCCACCCCTTTCATGCTATGCTCCACCTAGGGTTGCCAGTTTTCAGAAAGAAAAACTACCTCCCAAGTTTATATGGCTAAAATGGGAGTGGCTTTGGGGGCGTGGTTTAACATAGGGTGCTATTTCACATCTATGGTTTTATCATATTTCGAGTTTTGCAGCATTTTTCCTGTCTTTTTCAATATCAAATGCAGCCAAAAATCATGCACTGGCCTCATATGTGAACAGGTATAATGAATGAGCTCTTATGGAGAAAAAAAATACCATATGTTTCTATGTAAAAGGAGAGAGAAATCCACCTTCTTCACCTATTTCACTGCTGCCCCTGAACCATATGGCCCTATGCAGGAGCCCAGATTGACCAGGTTTATGATACTGCTCTGTTCTAGAAAACCAATTGAAGATGACGGTTTATTGCCACAGTCAGCGATACAAAATGTCTGTTCTGATGGATTCATCAGGGGATCAGCAAAAACACATCCAGTATATAATACTACTGTTGCCACATCAATATTTTTTTTGTGTTTGAAAAAAACGGATCCTGCACAATTGACTTACATTGTGTTTCATGCCGGATCCGTCTTGATCAGTATCTCATGACACACTCAAAAACGCTGCTTGCAGTGCTGTTATGTGTGTCATGGGAATGCAACAAAACGGAATGCATTTTGGTGCACTCCGTTCCAGACTCCAATAATATATTGTGTATTACCTTCAGATCTGATGCCTCCAAGGACCCTTCCTCCCAACCTTACCCAAATCCTAATGAAGGAAAATAAAATTGCCAAATGTCCCATAAAATCCTATCCTCTTCTTTCTTAGATATACTCCCCCAATAAGAAAACAAACACCCGAGCCCCTATCCATTCCCTCCTTAGAGCTATACTCCCCCATAAGAAACCTACAGTCTTCAAATACCTAAGCCATATTTGTAAGCCCACAACTTAGTAACCCCTACTCTTGCTTAAACCTCCGTCAAGCCACCTACTCTGCTAGGACAAGGGTCCCCACTACATGACTCACACCCAGATGAATAGTACAGTTGTAAAATGAACAAATCTGCCTTTAGGGAATATACCCTTAGAAATACTAGACATGCAACTTGTGCCCAGTACTTTTGGGGGTATTCTTTTGTATTGCAGTTGTCACACTTTAGGGGTGTATGCAGGCACAGTTGAGGCTACACAAAAACTTACATTGCATGACAATTTTATTAGCAACTTTTTAGTGACTAAACAACTTGTCTATAACTTTGCTATTTGTGCAGTACCCCAAAATAGGGTACTTGCAAACTTTTCTTGTTATGTCGTGTTTTATAATGTTATGTAACATGTTAATATCTTGAAATGTACCAGCATATCGCTGTATGGATCAGTTGGGTTTAATAATCCTGACTCAGCCCCTGCAGGAAGTTAGGTATGGGATATGGGTCTGCCCCTAGCTGAGCCTAGAGAGTAGTTACCATAGGAAATAAGAGCTCTGACATGTGCTCTGTTGCTCATAAGACAAGGCTAAAGTTCCAGAGAATCACTATCTCTGAGGATTATCTACTGAGAGAAAGAACTCTCTACTTTTATAGCACTCCAGGAAAAGAGAGAAAGAAAGAAAGGTCCAGAATTTGCAAGGCACTGAAGTCAGTAAGGTATTTGCCGTTTAAGGCTGAGGTGGCTTTACTGCAGTGAGAGGGAATTGCTAAAACTACATACACTCCATACCAGGGTTGCCAACCAAAATGTTTCTTATTTTGGAGAACATATCCCAAAATCACGGAGAGCCAACATTTTTTACGGACAAATTGTTAAGCTAGAATGAATGGTAAGGATTATAAGTATTACACGTCTATAGCTTCATATACTGACAAGAACTCATTGCCAGCATTTACTGAGAGCTGTGAAATGATGATAATTACCACCAAAATTATCTAGTCAATCTTTCCATCAAAAAAATCATGGATATATCTATTTTTTTTCAAGGACAGAGGAAGAAAGTCACTTATTTTTATGGACTGTCCAGAAATGTCTGGATAGTTGGCAACCCGGCCCCATATTTTGACTCGTCCTGGCCAGCCATAACTCAAACCTTTATCCCACAGCTGGGAATTACCGTTCTCCTTTGTGGTTGTTAACAGTTCGGAACAGAAATTTTCCTTGAGTAGGGATGTCCATGATAACTTTGAAGTGCATGGTCAGATCTCATAAATAAAGACTCTGTATAAGAGATCTGAACTTTCACCTACAACGGGCCACCCCCCAGAGTGATCGATTCCCAGTGTTTAGGATGACAGGTGGTATGTTACGATCCTTATAGTTTGTGTCACGGTGCTCCTACCTGGATACTGTTTCCTCCCCGGGCTTAGCCTCCGTAGCAACAAAGGAGTCGTAGTTTGTGGAGTAAGTAGAGTCCATACTTGGTGAAGTTTAACGGTTTTAGTTGGATAAACTTACAAAAAACTTGTGTCATCCAAACAATATGTGATCTTTCATACACTAAAAACAAGCATCGTTCTTAAAAGCTGTGACGATTGTTTATTCTTGAGTACAGCAAGCAGATTGAAATTATCAAGGCGCCCCAACTGTAAACGCGTTTCGAACCAACTACGTGTCCTTAATCATTTTGGTAATGATTAAGGACATGTAGTTTGTCTAAAACACGTTTACAGTCGGGGTGCCATGATTATTTGTATGTTCTTGCTGTACTCAAGAATAAAGGATCGTCACAGCTTTTAAGGACGGTGCTGGTTTTCACTTAATGGATTACAAAAAGTTGGAAATCAGACTATAACTGTGCACGTCTGGTACAAAAAAGGTACAGGTGAGCTGGAGCGTACTTTTGCATAATATGTGATCTTTCTCTTGGCTCCAGCAGGCTAAGGGTAAACTGGCAGGTTAACTTGAATACTTTGCTTTATCTCTCTGCTGCTGTGCTAATTTCTGGCTTCAGTCTGGTTACTGGACTTTCTAGCAGTTTTGATACCGTTGAGTGGGGTTTTGGCTGTGGACCCCTCGTAATACTCTGTCTGTAAACTGCCTGGAGCCAGGGAGCTTTACAAGCTGCTTTCCGGGGCTCCTGCAGCTAGAAGGGGGATCGCTCCCCTCACTGCACCATGTCTGCACCCATTGTACTCTAAATTCCACTCCCTATAAAGCTTTCTGCAACCCTTTCCTTGGTAGGAAGCAGGACTAGCCCACTTCTGCCCAAAAGGGGGAAGAATGGAATGGTAAGTTCCATTCTATCCAAAGGTACTCTTGCCAGATACACTGCCACCTGCTGGACAACCAGGCACATTATATGTAATAAAAGTTGCATAACAATATTATTAAGGCACGGTATCAGAGGACCTGGAATTAAATACTCAGATGACATTCTTTTTTCAAACCATTTGAGACAGTAGCTAGGTGTAAAAATGATAATGCCACCTCCGGGGTACTACACACTGAGATGCTATAACTGAGATATCCATGTTAAAAGTTAAGGTGCATTCAAACAGCTATGTCCGTTTTGTGGAAGTGTGTAGATCTGGATCCCTGCAGACATGTTGCAAAAGATAGGACATGTCACCAGGACTAACACTATTAAACCATACACAATGCCTGATAGGGATGTCCCAAGTGATTAATAGTGGTGTTATTGAGAAATGTAATCTTCAAAAATTATGCAAAGGAGGCCTAAAGTGCACCAAGGACAGACTCTTGCTGTTCCTTAGCTCCTCCCATCTGCACAGCTAGACTCTCCCTCCTCTAATTGATTTATAGGATCAGGCATCAAAGGTGTCGTGTCTGCTGACCCTTTAATCCTGTGCCTGCATAGTGCAGTACACCCACATAGATATGCCGTAGATACCATTGTCCTAGCCCTGTCACAAATAAAACTACTCCACATGTGCCGAGGGTGCACTGCACGGTCCTAGCGTGGACTTATAGTCCCAGCCAAGATGACTGGTCCAATTACCATTAGGGTAAACCCAGTGTGACCATTAGTGTACACTTAGCTATGGGATGTGATGACAAAGGTCTATCAAGGACTGAACACACAGACCAGTTAAGATTTTTATTTAATTTTTTTAATTTTCATTTTAATTTTTAAAGATAATATGGTGTTACTGGGTAAGATGAAGACCATGATGTTATTGGTCTTTTTGGCCATGATGTTTCTAGCCTTCTGGACCTTTATGTTAGTGGTCTACTTGGCCATGATGTTATTGACCTCTTTGACCATGATGTTTTTAGTCTTTTTGGATAGAAAAAGATGGTGGATGAGCGGCTTTCTGAAGGAGAGCTTTAAGAGATGGTGCGTATACCTCTGATGTCCTGGGGTGTGGTCGAAATATTCAGATGGAATAGATGTTTTAAGCTTTAGCAATGAGATGTTACTGTGGCAAGACGATGATGTTACTTTCGTCTCTTGAGCTTTTTGATCTTCTTGACCATGATGTTTTTGGTCTTCTTTGCCATATTTTTGGCCTCCTTGACCTTGATGTTTTTGGTCTTCTTGGCCATGATGTTTTGGGTCTTCTTGGCCAGGATGTTTTTGGCCTCCTTGACCTTGATGTTTTTGGTCTTGGTGGCCATGATGTTTTTGGCCTGCTTGACCTCCTTCTTTATGGCAACTGTCTTATCTTTTAATTGATTGGTCAGTTTCTTCACTCTCTTAGCCACATATTTTTTCACTGCCTTACTTTTCACACCCTCATCAGCGGCACTGTCATCTTCACTCTCCTCTGTTTCCTGCTCGTTTTCCACCATGTAGTTAGATGCTGCTATCAACCAATCTGACAAGGCACGACGTTGTTCTTCTTCGTCATCACCTTCTTCAATGTCCCTATGCTTTTTCACAGCATGATATTTCTTAGGAACTATGAAAATAAAAAAAATAATTGAATTAGGAATTCAAAATGGATATTGGAAGCAAAAGGTGAAATGTCAGATGATAAAATTGCAGAGTGGCACTTAGCCTCTCCTAGTTATAGAACTAGTCTTACCTGGTTTTCGCAGCATCATTGAAAGCAATCCGGTTGGTGAGTCGGGCCTCATCACTCGTTTGCCCTTAAAGAGCTCCTCCTCGACTTGCAGATATTCAGGATGAAATTTACGACTAGAAATGAAAAAAAATAATATAAATTCTCAAAAAGTTTTAGGATAACAAAAAGTTATATTTGATAAAGGACAATGTGTGGGGCATGGGAATCCATATCATAGTCCCGGACTTCCATATAAAGTAACATTCTCAATTGCTTACCACCCTATACCTGAGCTTAACCATGGGTCTAAATCATGTTGCCCTCATCGTGCTAAAATATGATGTCTCTAACCTGAGCGGAAAACATGGGGGAATTAAATAACCAGTCTCTATCCAAGTCTCCATAAAAGTCCCCCAAATATATGAGTATAAACTTACTAAACGTAGATGAATAGCCACAGTCCGAGCCCCAGGACGATGACAATGAGCGATGTTCCAGCCACGACCACTTTGGCCAAAGTTGGCCTTCCTGGAATCACTGTAGAAACAAATGAAATGAGATGAAAAATAACAGAATAAGTATTAAATCTCACAAGGAGTTTAATAGAAAATAAAATTTAAATGCAAAAATTCCATTACCTGAATTCCAGAACCGGTCGGATGTTTCACGGAACCAGGCAGCAGGCACTGATTCTGCAAAAGTATAAAAAAAAAAGTTATAAAATAAGTAGCAAATCCACGTAACGACAGTAGCAGTCAGAGGCATTCTATGATGGTCCAGTGGGTGGTGTGTAATTATTTGCCAGATCTACATTGACATTGATTATAAAAGGAGCTTGGGTCTTATATATCTGTATATGCATTAGATTATTGGTCTATTTGAGCGGACACTTACCCTCTTTGCCAGGCAGTCTCCTCATCAGGGGATGGACCCCGGAATATTTGGATCCTCAAAAAGAAAAAGTTTACAATGAACCATAGAAACATAGAAGAGTGACGGCAGAAAAAGACCACCTGGTCCATCTAGTCTGCCCTTATATTATTTCTTTTTTTATGTTAGGATAGCCCAGGCATGTTTAAATTCACTTACTGTAGATTTCCCAACCACATCTGCTGGAAGTTTGTTCCAAGCTTCAACCACTCTTTCAGTAAAATATTATTTCCTGACATTGCTCCTGATCTTACCCCCAGCTAATTTCAGGGTCTGTCTCCTTGTACTTGTGTTTAGCATCTTATTGACAACACTTCCCTACTGAACCTTAGTTAAACCTTTATGTAAATGTAGTGTGAATAAGCCCTAAGGGTAAATTCACAGAGCAGATTTTTACGCGCCCTTCGCTTTGGATGCAACGAGCCAACTCGCAGCTTAGCAGCACTGAATGGAGCTAAACCGCGAGCGGACACCTATTGTGGCTTCAAGCAATGTCTGTCCGCACTGCACCAAGAAGGGATATATCTCTTTTTGGCACTGTCATGGCTTTAAACTGTTGGGCTGCAACAATGGGAGGCAGACACGCATCTGTCTCTGGAATTTTGGTGTGATGTTTGTGCCAAAATTGCAAATTCCACCATATAAAGGTCCCTAAGGGGTTATTATAAGGTTTAGGGCAGTAAATCGGGGATGGGTGGGTGTGTGTGTGAAATAAGCATCCGTGGTGGTCTGGGGCAGTAAGGCGCTAATTTGATCATCCCTTACCTGGTCCTGGCAGTGGTCTCCCATGTCCTTGGACAATGAGAGAAAAAATAATGAAGACAATCACTGTGATCCTCATTGCAAAGTCGCTTTCTCAAAACCAAGTGAGAAATGGTTGCCCCCTGCTGCCGTGCACGCCTTTTTATAGGCTCGGGGGGCATTGTGACATCATCAATCACCAGGCAAGCCTCTGATTGGCTGCCATGGTCACATGGTATAACCACTTTAGCCATTCAGCAGCAGGTTAAAGCAGACATACACAGGGCTGTCACCCATAGTGATCAATCACAGCACAGCCTTGATTTATTTTTTTAAGACATTTTTATAAATGAGGCCCATTCTATGACCTATGTTTTTTGCCATCCACATCAATGCTCACACATCGAGCAAAGCCTGAGGCTGCACTACTGAGACATTCTGATGTCCCTGGAGACATGTGTGGTTGAAAACGACCCAATATATCAATTTCCATATAGAGATAGCTATTCCAGGCAGAAATGAGAGATATTATTGCAGATTTTGCATTGGGGACTGAGAGCCTCAGATGACTCTTCTGAGAGCAGTGATGTGCCCTGCAGGCTGCACTATCAGAATTTTATTTTAACTGCCATGCTCCCTTTTAAAAGTCCTGGGCTCTTTGAAGGTAGCCCACCCCTTTCATGCTATGCTCCACCTAGGGTTGCCAGTTTTCAGAAAGAAAAACTACCTCCCAAGTTTATATGGCTAAAATGGGAGTGGCTTTGGGGGCGTGGTTTAACATAGGGTGCTATTTCACATCTATGGTTTTATCATATTTCGAGTTTTGCAGCATTTTTCCTGTCTTTTTCAATATCAAATGCAGCCAAAAATCATGCACTGGCCTCATATGTGAACAGGTATAATGAATGAGCTCTTATGGAGAAAAAAAATACCATATGTTTCTATGTAAAAGGAGAGAGAAATCCACCTTCTTCACCTATTTCACTGCTGCCCCTGAACCATATGGCCCTATGCAGGAGCCCAGATTGACCAGGTTTATGATACTGCTCTGTTCTAGAAAACCAATTGAAGATGACGGTTTATTGCCACAGTCAGCGATACAAAATGTCTGTTCTGATGGATTCATCAGGGGATCAGCAAAAACACATCCAGTATATAATACTACTGTTGCCACATCAATATTTTTTTTGTGTTTGAAAAAAACGGATCCTGCACAATTGACTTACATTGTGTTTCATGCCGGATCCGTCTTGATCAGTATCTCATGACACACTCAAAAACGCTGCTTGCAGTGCTGTTATGTGTGTCATGGGAATGCAACAAAACGGAATGCATTTTGGTGCACTCCGTTCCAGACTCCAATAATATATTGTGTATTACCTTCAGATCTGATGCCTCCAAGGACCCTTCCTCCCAACCTTACCCAAATCCTAATGAAGGAAAATAAAATTGCCAAATGTCCCATAAAATCCTATCCTCTTCTTTCTTAGATATACTCCCCCAATAAGAAAACAAACACCCGAGCCCCTATCCATTCCCTCCTTAGAGCTATACTCCCCCATAAGAAACCTACAGTCTTCAAATACCTAAGCCATATTTGTAAGCCCACAACTTAGTAACCCCTACTCTTGCTTAAACCTCCGTCAAGCCACCTACTCTGCTAGGACAAGGGTCCCCACTACATGACTCACACCCAGATGAATAGTACAGTTGACGGTTTATTGCCACAGTCAGCGATACAAAATGTCTGTTCTGATGGATTCATCAGGGGATCAGCAAAAACACATCCAGTATATAATACTACTGTTGCCACATCAATATTTTTTTTGTGTTTGAAAAAAACGGATCCTGCACAATTGACTTACATTGTGTTTCATGCCGGATCCGTCTTGATCAGTATCTCATGACACACTCAAAAACGCTGCTTGCAGTGCTGTTATGTGTGTCATGGGAATGCAACAAAACGGAATGCATTTTGGTGCACTCCGTTCCAGACTCCAATAATATATTGTGTATTACCTTCAGATCTGATGCCTCCAAGGACCCTTCCTCCCAACCTTACCCAAATCCTAATGAAGGAAAATAAAATTGCCAAATGTCCCATAAAATCCTATCCTCTTCTTTCTTAGATATACTCCCCCAATAAGAAAACAAACACCCGAGCCCCTATCCATTCCCTCCTTAGAGCTATACTCCCCCATAAGAAACCTACAGTCTTCAAATACCTAAGCCATATTTGTAAGCCCACAACTTAGTAACCCCTACTCTTGCTTAAACCTCCGTCAAGCCACCTACTCTGCTAGGACAAGGGTCCCCACTACATGACTCACACCCAGATGAATAGTACAGTTGTAAAATGAACAAATCTGCCTTTAGGGAATATACCCTTAGAAATACTAGACATGCAACTTGTGCCCAGTACTTTTGGGGGTATTCTTTTGTATTGCAGTTGTCACACTTTAGGGGTGTATGCAGGCACAGTTGAGGCTACACAAAAACTTACATTGCATGACAATTTTATTAGCAACTTTTTAGTGACTAAACAACTTGTCTATAACTTTGCTATTTGTGCAGTACCCCAAAATAGGGTACTTGCAAACTTTTCTTGTTATGTCGTGTTTTATAATGTTATGTAACATGTTAATATCTTGAAATGTACCAGCATATCGCTGTATGGATCAGTTGGGTTTAATAATCCTGACTCAGCCCCTGCAGGAAGTTAGGTATGGGATATGGGTCTGCCCCTAGCTGAGCCTAGAGAGTAGTTACCATAGGAAATAAGAGCTCTGACATGTGCTCTGTTGCTCATAAGACAAGGCTAAAGTTCCAGAGAATCACTATCTCTGAGGATTATCTACTGAGAGAAAGAACTCTCTACTTTTATAGCACTCCAGGAAAAGAGAGAAAGAAAGAAAGAAAGGTCCAGAATTTGCAAGGCACTGAAGTCAGTAAGGTATTTGCCGTTTAAGGCTGAGGTGGCTTTACTGCAGTGAGAGGGAATTGCTAAAACTACATACACTCCATACCAGGGTTGCCAACCAAAATGTTTCTTTTTTTGGAGAACATATCCCAAAATCACGGAGAGCCAACATTTTTTACGGACAAATTGTTAAGCTAGAATGAATGGTAAGGATTATAAGTATTACACGTCTATAGCTTCATATACTGACAAGAACTCATTGCCAGCATTTACTGAGAGCTGTGAAATGATGATAATTACCACCAAAATTATCTAGTCAATCTTTCCATCAAAAAAATCATGGATATATCTATTTTTTTTCAAGGACAGAGGAAGAAAGTCACTTATTTTTATGGACTGTCCAGAAATGTCTGGATAGTTGGCAACCCGGCCCCATATTTTGACTCGTCCTGGCCAGCCATAACTCAAACCTTTATCCCACAGCTGGGAATTACCGTTCTCCTTTGTGGTTGTTAACAGTTCGGAACAGAAATTTTCCTTGAGTAGGGATGTCCATGATAACTTTGAAGTGCATGGTCAGATCTCATAAATAAAGACTCTGTATAAGAGATCTGAACTTTCACCTACAACGGGCCACCCCCCAGAGTGATCGATTCCCAGTGTTTAGGATGACAGGTGGTATGTTACGATCCTTATAGTTTGTGTCACGGTGCTCCTACCTGGATACTGTTTCCTCCCCGGGCTTAGCCTCCGTAGCAACAAAGGAGTCGTAGTTTGTGGAGTAAGTAGAGTCCATACTTGGTGAAGTTTAACGGTTTTAGTTGGATAAACTTACAAAAAACTTGTGTCATCCAAACAATATGTGATCTTTCATACACTAAAAACAAGCATCGTTCTTAAAAGCTGTGACGATTGTTTATTCTTGAGTACAGCAAGCAGATTGAAATTATCAAGGCGCCCCAACTGTAAACGCGTTTCGAACCAACTACGTGTCCTTAATCATTTTGGTAATGATTAAGGACATGTAGTTTGTCTAAAACACGTTTACAGTCGGGGTGCCATGATTATTTGTATGTTCTTGCTGTACTCAAGAATAAAGGATCGTCACAGCTTTTAAGGACGGTGCTGGTTTTCACTTAATGGATTACAAAAAGTTGGAAATCAGACTATAACTGTGCACGTCTGGTACAAAAAAGGTACAGGTGAGCTGGAGCGTACTTTTGCATAATATGTGATCTTTCTCTTGGCTCCAGCAGGCTAAGGGTAAACTGGCAGGTTAACTTGAATACTTTGCTTTATCTCTCTGCTGCTGTGCTAATTTCTGGCTTCAGTCTGGTTACTGGACTTTCTAGCAGTTTTGATACCGTTGAGTGGGGTTTTGGCTGTGGACCCCTCGTAATACTCTGTCTGTAAACTGCCTGGAGCCAGGGAGCTTTACAAGCTGCTTTCCGGGGCTCCTGCAGCTAGAAGGGGGATCGCTCCCCTCACTGCACCATGTCTGCACCCATTGTACTCTAAATTCCACTCCCTATAAAGCTTTCTGCAACCCTTTCCTTGGTAGGAAGCAGGACTAGCCCACTTCTGCCCAAAAGGGGGAAGAATGGAATGGTAAGTTCCATTCTATCCAAAGGTACTCTTGCCAGATACACTGCCACCTGCTGGACAACCAGGCACATTATATGTAATAAAAGTTGCATAACAATATTATTAAGGCACGGTATCAGAGGACCTGGAATTAAATACTCAGATGACATTCTTTTTTCAAACCATTTGAGACAGTAGCTAGGTGTAAAAATGATAATGCCACCTCCGGGGTACTACACACTGAGATGCTATAACTGAGATATCCATGTTAAAAGTTAAGGTGCATTCAAACAGCTATGTCCGTTTTGTGGAAGTGTGTAGATCTGGATCCCTGCAGACATGTTGCAAAAGATAGGACATGTCACCAGGACTAACACTATTAAACCATACACAATGCCTGATAGGGATGTCCCAAGTGATTAATAGTGGTGTTATTGAGAAATGTAATCTTCAAAAAATATGCAAAGGAGGCCTAAAGTGCACCAAGGACAGACTCTTGCTGTTCCTTAGCTCCTCCCAGCTCCACACAGCTAGACTCCCCCTCCTCTAATTGATTTATAGGACCAGGCATCAAAGGTGTCGTGTCTGCTGACCCTTTAATCCTGTGCCTGCATAGTGCAGTACACCCACATAGATATGCCGTAGATACCATTGTCCTAGCCCTGTCACAAATAAAACTACTCCACATGTGCCGAGGGTGCACTGCACGGTCCTAGCGTGGACTTATAGTCCCAGCCAAGATGACTGGTCCAATTACCATTAGGGTAAACCCAGTGTGACCATTAGTGTACACTTAGCTATGGGATGTGATGACAAAGGTCTATCAAGGACTGAACACACAGACCAGTTAAGATTTTTATTTTATTTTTTTAATTTTTATTTTAATTTTTAAAGATAATATGGTGTTACTGGGTAAGATGAAGACCATGATGTTATTGGTCTATTTGGCCATGATGTTTCTAGCCTTCTGGACCTTGATGTTAGTGGTCTACTTGGCCATGATGTTATTGACCTCTTTGACCATGATGTTTTTAGTCTTTTTGGATAGAAAAAGATGGTGGATGAGCGGCTTTCTGAAGGAGAGCTTTAAGAGATGGTGCGTATACCTCTGATGTCCTGGGGTGTGGTCGAAATATTCAGATGGAATAGATGTTTTAAGCTTTAGCAATGAGATGTTACTGTGGCAAGACGATGATGTTACTTTCGTCTCTTGAGCTTTTTGATCTTCTTGACCATGATGTTTTTGGTCTTCTTTGCCATATTTTTGGCCTCCTTGACCTTGATGTTTTTGGTCTTCTTGGCCATGATGTTTTGGGTCTTCTTGGCCAGGATGTTTTTGGCCTCCTTGACCTTGATGTTTTTGGTCTTGGTGGCCATGATGTTTTTGGCCTGCTTGACCTCCTTCTTTATGGCAACTGTCTTATCTTTTAATTGATTGGTCAGTTTCTTCACTCTCTTAGCCACATATTTTTTCACTGCCTTACTTTTCACACCCTCATCAGCGGCACTGTCATCTTCACTCTCCTCTGTTTCCTGCTCGTTTTCCACCATGTAGTTAGATGCTGCTATCAACCAATCTGACAAGGCACGACGTTGTTCTTCTTCGTCATCACCTTCTTCAATGTCCCTATGCTTTTTCACAGCATGATATTTCTTAGGAACTATGAAAATAAAAAAAATAATTGAATTAGGAATTCAAAATGGATATTGGAGGCAAAAGGTGAAATGTCAGATGATAAAATTGCAGAGTGGCACTTAGCCTCTCCTAGTTATAGAACTAGTCTTACCTGGTTTTCGCAGCATCATTGAAAGCAATCCGGTTGGTGAGTCGGGCCTCATCACTCGTTTGCCCTTAAAGAGCTCCTCCTCGACTTGCAGATATTCAGGATGAAATTTACGACTAGAAATGAAAAAAAAATAATATAAATTCTCAAAAAGTTTTAGGATAACAAAAAGTTATATTTGATAAAGGACAATGTGTGGGGCATGGGAATCCATATCATAGTCCCGGACTTCCATATAAAGTAACATTCTCAATTGCTTACCACCCTATACCTGAGCTTAACCATGGGTCTAAATCATGTTGCCCTCATCGTGCTAAAATATGATGTCTCTAACCTGAGCTGAAAACATGGGGGAATTAAATAACCAGTCTCTATCCAAGTCTCCATAAAAGTCCCCCAAATATATGAGTATAAACTTACTAAACGTAGATGAATAGCCACAGTCCGAGCCCCAGGACGATGACAATGAGCGATGTTCCAGCCACGACCACTTTGGCTAAAGTTGGCCTTCCTGGAATCACTGTAGAAACAAATGAAATGAGATGAAAAATAACAGAATAAGTATTAAATCTCACAAGGAGTTTAATAGAAAATAAAATTTAAATGCAAAAATTCCATTACCTGAATTCCAGAACCGGTCGGATGTTTCACGGAACCAGGCAGCAGGCACTGATTCTGCAAAAGTATTAAAAAAAAGGTTATAAAATAAGTAGCAAATCCACGTAACGACAGTAGCAGTCAGAGGCATTCTATGATGGTCCAGTGGGTGGTGTGTAATTATTTGCCAGATCTACATTGACATTGATTATAAAAGGAGCTTGGGTCTTATATATCTGTATATGCATTAGATTATTGGTCCATTTGAGCGGACACTTACCCTCTTTGCCAGGCAGTCTCCTCATCAGGGGATGGACCCCGGAATATTTGGATCCTCAAAAAGAAAAAGTTTACAATGAACCATAGAAACATAGAAGAGTGACGGCAGAAAAAGACCACCTGGTCCATCTAGTCTGCCCTTATATTATTTCTTTTTTTATGTTAGGATAGCCCAGGCATGTTTAAATTCACTTACTGTAGATTTCCCAACCACATCTGCTGGAAGTTTGTTCCAAGCTTCAACCACTCTTTCAGTAAAATATTATTTCCTGACATTGCTCCTGATCTTACCCCCAGCTAATTTCAGGGTCTGTCTCCTTGTTCTTGTGTTTAGCATCTTATTGACAACACTTCCCTACTGAACCTTAGTTAAACCTTTATGTAAATGTAGTGTGAATAAGCCCTAAGGGTAAATTCACAGAGCAGATTTTTACGCGCCCTTCGCTTTGGATGCAACGAGCCAACTCGCAGCTTAGCAGCACTGAATGGAGCTAAACCGCGAGCGGACACCTATTGTGGCTTCAAGCAATGTCTGTCCGCACTGCACCAAGAAGGGATATATCTCTTTTTGGCACTGTCATGGCTTTAAACTGTTGGGCTGCAACAATGGGAGGCAGACACGCATCTGTCTCTGGAATTTTGGTGTGATGTTTGTGCCAAAATTGCAAATTCCACCATATAAAGGTCCCTAAGGGGTTATTATAAGGTTTAGGGCAGTAAATCGGGGATGGGTGGGTGTGTGTGTGAAATAAGCATCCGTGGTGGTCTGGGGCAGTAAGGCGCTAATTTGATCATCCCTTACCTGGTCCTGGCAGTGGTCTCCCATGTCCTTGGACAATGAGAGAAAAAATAATGAAGACAATCACTGTGATCCTCATTGCAAAGTCGCTTTCTCAAAACCAAGTGAGAAATGGTTGCCCCCTGCTGCCGCGCACGCCTTTTTATAGGCTCGGGGGGCATTGTGACATCATCAATCACCAGGCAAGCCTCTGATTGGCTGCCATGGTCACATGGTATAACCACTTTAGCCATTCAGCAGCAGGTTAAAGCAGACATACACAGGGCTGTCACCCATAGTGATCAATCACAGCACAGCCTTGATTTATTTTTTTAAGACATTTTTATAAATGAGGCCCATTCTATGACCTATGTTTTTTGCCATCCACATCAATGCTCACACATCGAGCAAAGCCTGAGGCTGCACTACTGAGACATTCTGATGTCCCTGGAGACATGTGTGGTTGAAAACGACCCAATATATCAATTTCCATATAGAGATAGCTATTCCAGGCAGAAATGAGAGATATTATTGCAGATTTTGCATTGGGGACTGAGAGCCTCAGATGACTCTTCTGAGAGCAGTGATGTGCCCTGCAGGCTGCACTATCAGAATTTTATTTTAACTGCCATGCTCCCTTTTAAAAGTCCTGGGCTCTTTGAAGGTAGCCCACCCCTTTCATGCTATGCTCCACCTAGGGTTGCCAGTTTTCAGAAAGAAAAACTACCTCCCAAGTTTATATGGCTAAAATGGGAGTGGCTTTGGGGGCGTGGTTTAACATAGGGTGCTATTTCACATCTATGGTTTTATCATATTTCGAGTTTTGCAGCATTTTTCCTGTCTTTTTCAATATCAAATGCAGCCAAAAATCATGCACTGGCCTCATATGTGAACAGGTATAATGAATGAGCTCTTATGGAGAAAAAAAATACCATATGTTTCTATGTAAAAGGAGAGAGAAATCCACCTTCTTCACCTATTTCACTGCTGCCCCTGAACCATATGGCCCTATGCAGGAGCCCAGATTGACCAGGTTTATGATACTGCTCTGTTCTAGAAAACCAATTGAAGATGACGGTTTATTGCCACAGTCAGCGATACAAAATGTCTGTTCTGATGGATTCATCAGGGGATCAGCAAAAACACATCCAGTATATAATACTACTGTTGCCACATCAATATTTTTTTTGTGTTTGAAAAAAACGGATCCTGCACAATTGACTTACATTGTGTTTCATGCCGGATCCGTCTTGATCAGTATCTCATGACACACTCAAAAACGCTGCTTGCAGTGCTGTTATGTGTGTCATGGGAATGCAACAAAACGGAATGCATTTTGGTGCACTCCGTTCCAGACTCCAATAATATATTGTGTATTACCTTCAGATCTGATGCCTCCAAGGACCCTTCCTCCCAACCTTACCCAAATCCTAATGAAGGAAAATAAAATTGCCAAATGTCCCATAAAATCCTATCCTCTTCTTTCTTAGATATACTCCCCCAATAAGAAAACAAACACCCGAGCCCCTATCCATTCCCTCCTTAGAGCTATACTCCCCCATAAGAAACCTACAGTCTTCAAATACCTAAGCCATATTTGTAAGCCCACAACTTAGTAACCCCTACTCTTGCTTAAACCTCCGTCAAGCCACCTACTCTGCTAGGACAAGGGTCCCCACTACATGACTCACACCCAGATGAATAGTACAGTTGTAAAATGAACAAATCTGCCTTTAGGGAATATACCCTTAGAAATACTAGACATGCAACTTGTGCCCAGTACTTTTGGGGGTATTCTTTTGTATTGCAGTTGTCACACTTTAGGGGTGTATGCAGGCACAGTTGAGGCTACACAAAAACTTACATTGCATGACAATTTTATTAGCAACTTTTTAGTGACTAAACAACTTGTCTATAACTTTGCTATTTGTGCAGTACCCCAAAATAGGGTACTTGCAAACTTTTCTTGTTATGTCGTGTTTTATAATGTTATGTAACATGTTAATATCTTGAAATGTACCAGCATATCGCTGTATGGATCAGTTGGGTTTAATAATCCTGACTCAGCCCCTGCAGGAAGTTAGGTATGGGATATGGGTCTGCCCCTAGCTGAGCCTAGAGAGTAGTTACCATAGGAAATAAGAGCTCTGACATGTGCTCTGTTGCTCATAAGACAAGGCTAAAGTTCCAGAGAATCACTATCTCTGAGGATTATCTACTGAGAGAAAGAACTCTCTACTTTTATAGCACTCCAGGAAAAGAGAGAAAGAAAGAAAGGTCCAGAATTTGCAAGGCACTGAAGTCAGTAAGGTATTTGCCGTTTAAGGCTGAGGTGGCTTTACTGCAGTGAGAGGGAATTGCTAAAACTACATACACTCCATACCAGGGTTGCCAACCAAAATGTTTCTTTTTTTGGAGAACATATCCCAAAATCACGGAGAGCCAACATTTTTTACGGACAAATTGTTAAGCTAGAATGAATGGTAAGGATTATAAGTATTACACGTCTATAGCTTCATATACTGACAAGAACTCATTGCCAGCATTTACTGAGAGCTGTGAAATGATGATAATTACCACCAAAATTATCTAGTCAATCTTTCCATCAAAAAAATCATGGATATATCTATTTTTTTTCAAGGACAGAGGAAGAAAGTCACTTATTTTTATGGACTGTCCAGAAATGTCTGGATAGTTGGCAACCCGGCCCCATATTTTGACTCGTCCTGGCCAGCCATAACTCAAACCTTTATCCCACAGCTGGGAATTACCGTTCTCCTTTGTGGTTGTTAACAGTTCGGAACAGAAATTTTCCTTGAGTAGGGATGTCCATGATAACTTTGAAGTGCATGGTCAGATCTCATAAATAAAGACTCTGTATAAGAGATCTGAACTTTCACCTACAACGGGCCACCCCCCAGAGTGATCGATTCCCAGTGTTTAGGATGACAGGTGGTATGTTACGATCCTTATAGTTTGTGTCACGGTGCTCCTACCTGGATACTGTTTCCTCCCCGGGCTTAGCCTCCGTAGCAACAAAGGAGTCGTAGTTTGTGGAGTAAGTAGAGTCCATACTTGGTGAAGTTTAACGGTTTTAGTTGGATAAACTTACAAAAAACTTGTGTCATCCAAACAATATGTGATCTTTCATACACTAAAAACAAGCATCGTTCTTAAAAGCTGTGACGATTGTTTATTCTTGAGTACAGCAAGCACATTGAAATTATCAAGGCGCCCCAACTGTAAACGCGTTTCAAATCAACTACGTGTCCTTAATCATTTTGGTAATGATTAAGGACATGTAGTTTGTCTAAAACACGTTTACAGTCGGGGTGCCATGATTATTTGTATGTTCTTGCTGTACTCAAAATTATCTGCCTGAATAGACGTATGAGGAGAAAAATAATAAAGGATTTATTAAATATAAATAGGGAAAACTGAATATCACGTCTGTGACAATCAGGCTTCCAGACTCCAATGGTGGTGTAGGAGAGGGATTAAATCCACACCACTATAATAGAGTCCGGACTAGAATCCTATACAGCTAGCATTGCGGTGCTAATATAAGCTGATCAGGAAATTGCACACGGCTCAAGGGGTTAAACCAGGCACAGGTTTGTCAGGTGTGGATCACCCTGGCTGGGCGATGTGGGATAGCTGACGAGTGAATCAAGCCCCCTTGGGGTATATCATCCACCAGATGCCACAATATTGTGGACGCTCACTCAGCCATCTCCATCAGCCCAAACAGCCAAGGTGTAATGATAATCACAAACCCTAAGTACACAAGTCAGCTGTAGCGCTGCCTGAGTCAATCACACTCCCTGCTTAAAGAGCCGTGTAACAAACACAGGATCACCGGCTCAACGCGTTTCCCTATGGCCATATGAGCCACAATTCATCAGGAGCGAAGCGAAGTGTTTAAACAGTATTAGCCTGTGGAGCAGAACCGCCTCACACTGTTGTGTGTAGAGGCATTCGGCGCTGTGATGGCCGTACGCGGCCGCATTAACGCCGGCCAGATATCCAGTCAGCCCCGCCTACAAAGGGGGCGTGTGTTAGCGCTCGGCCGAATCGGAGCAAGGTGCGTCATCTGACTTACACCCCCGATCCGCCCAGAGCCCTCCTTACATCACACACCTCCATGCTGACACATCAAGTGCCCATGTATACAGGAGGAATCGAAAGTCGCGGCTATATGAAATATGTCACCTATACGCCTAGCACTGGTGTCAGCTATGCTGGAGGAGCCCAAATTGGTGACATCAAGGAAAATGTAAATGCATCCCTAAACAGAACCTTATACAAAGCGGCATAAATTAAAAGACAGTGACAAACATAATGACATACATACAGAGATAGGCCCCTCCTCCATAAATCCAATATGTCCATACCAGCAAGGGAGGAAAGGGGGAAATCATAGAGATACATCAAGCATTTATAGCTTATATAGTGGCCAAGGTCTTAAAACAACCACATGCACACAAGAACCAGTAAGGTATCCATATAGTGGTACGACTCAAATGAAGCATGAATACGAAATTGCTTCATTTAACCCATTAGGTTGAATGGTTTGCAATCTGAAGATCCACATCGCTTCTTTTTGGAGCAAGAGTGTGTCCATATCTCCACCGCATATGGATCTTTTGGGCATAACAATACCCTGGACCCTCAGAACATCCGGATTCCCTGCGTGCATTTCCCGCACATGACGAGACACCGTAGTGTCCCGTGAATTCCGGATGTCTGATAGATGTTCCCCTATCCTGCGTCTCATTTCTCGCTTTGTCTTGCCCACATACTGGAGCCCACAATTACACGTGATAAGGTATATTACACCCACTGAAGTGCATCTAATGAAGGACCGGATCTTATATCTTATTCCACTACTCACACTAGTGAAAGAATCTCCTTTGGTAATAAATTTACATATGATGCACGAACCACAGGGGAAATTACCTTTCGCAGAATTTTTGAGCCATGTTTCAGGAGTGGGCCGAGTGTAGAGACTATGCACCAAACGGTCACGTAAATTGGAACCACGTCTGTACGTGACCAATGGGCGATCGGATAGGGATGATCCAATGTCAGGATCCGACTGAAGAATGGACCAATGGTTCTGGAGGATTTCTTGAACTTGACGGTGGGCTTTGTCGAAATTAGCCAGGATACGTGGTGTCATATCAACATTATCCCTATTTCTAGGGGTCAGTAACTGGCTACGGTTTGTACTCATGGCGTGATGGTACGCCTTTTTCAGGGTATACTCTGGGTATCCCCTGTTTGTAAACCTGTGTTTCAGATCTAAAGCTGTGGCCTTAAATTCACCCAGCTCGGAACAATTTCTCCTGGCCCTGAGATACTGTCCCTTAGGGATACCCCTTCTCAGGGCCAGGGGATGTCCGCTCTCCCAGTGTAGGAGACTGTTGGTCGCCGTTTGTTTCCTAAACAGCTTGGTAGTGATACGTCTATCAGCACCTATTGAGATGCTGAGATCCAAAAACGTAATTGCGCTCTCCTGTATCTCAGATGTAAAAAAGAGGCCAATTACGTTAGTGTTTAGGACCTCCACAAATTCGAGAAAACCCTCTCTGGTACCATTCCACAATATCAGAACATCATCCAAATATCTAATCCACAATTGGATGCAAGATGTATATGGATCCATAGATTCCGAGAAAACCACCTCTTTCTCCCACCAGCCCAGGAAGAGGTTTGCGAAAGTAGGGGCACAGGGACTGCCCATCGCAACCCCCCTGAGCTGGTGGTAGATACGTTGATCAAAAAGGAAGATGTTCCGTGTCAGGATAAAATCCAACAATTGCATAACCAAGGCATTATGGCGGCGACACTGGTCCCCTCTCTGCCGGAGGAAAGTCTCCACCGCTTTACACCCCAACTCGTGTAGTATAGAGGTGTAAAGGGCTTCGACATCCAGACTAGCCAACCATATATCCTGCTCACAGTATATGGCCTCATGCACACAAACGTATTTTTTTGCGGTCCGCAAAAACGGGTCCCGTTTTTCCGTGATCCGTGACCGTTTTTTCATCCGTGGGTCTTCCTTGATTTTTGGAGGATCCACGGACATGAAAAAAAAGTCGTTTTGGTGTCCGCCTGGCCGCGCGGAGCCAAACGGATCCGTCCTGAATTACAATGCAAGTCAATGGGGACGGATCCGTTTGACGTTGACACAATATGGTGCCATTTCAAACGGATCCGTCCCCATTGACTTTCAATGTAAAGTCTGGAGTCCCTTTAATTTTATACCATCGGATCGGAGTTTTCTCCAATCCGATGGTATATTTCAACTTGAAGCGTCCCCATCACCATGGGAACGCCTCTATGTTAGAATATACTGTCGGATATGAGTTAGATCGTGAAACCTCATTTCCGACAGTATATTCTAACACAGAGGCGTTCCCATGGTGATGGGGACGCTTCTAGTTAGAATATACTACAAACTGTGTACATGACTGCCCCCTGCTGCCTAGCAGCATCCGATCTCTTACAGGGGGCCGTGATCAGCACAATTAACCCCTCAAGTGCCGCACCTGAAGGGGTTAATTGTACTATCATATCCCCCTGTAAGAGATCAGGGCTGCCAGGCAGCAGGGGGCAGACCCCCCCCCCTCCCCAGTTTGAATATCATTGATGGCCAATGTCACAGTGTGCGCCCCCCCCCCCCTCCTCCCTCTATTGTAATAAATCGTTGGTGGCACAGTGTGAGCCCCCCATCGGCCCCCCCTCCCTCTATAGCATTAACAACATTGGTGGCCAGTGTGCGGCCTCCCATCTCCCCCCCCCCCCCCCCGATCATTGGTGGCAGCGGGTTACTAGCAATAGTACAATAGTAAAAGATTCATACTTACCTGGGAGCTGCGATGTTCGTGTCCGGCCGGGAGCTCCTCCTACTGGTAAGTGACAGTTCATTTAGCAATGCGCCGCACAGACCTGAGGCTGTCACTTACCAGTAGGTGGAGCTCCCGGCCGGACACGAACATCGCAGCAGCAGGTAAGTATGAATCTTCTACTATTGTACTATTGCTAAGTAACCATGGCAACCAGGACTGTAGTAGCGTCCTGGTTGCCATGGTTACCGATCGGAGCCCCAGCGATTAAACTGGGACTCCGATCGGAACTCCGCTGCCACCAATGATGGGGGGGGGGGAGATGGGAGGCCGCACACTGGCCACCAATGTTGTTAATGCTATAGAGGGAGGGGGGGCCGATGGGGGGCGCACACTGTGCCACCAACGAATTATTACAATAGAGGGAGGGAGGGGGGGGCGCACACTATGCCACCAACGAATTATTACAATAGAGGGGGGGGGGGCGCACTGGCCATCAATGATATTCAAACTGGGGGGGGGGGTCTGCACCCTGCTGCCTTGCAGCCCTGATCTCTTACAGGGGGATATGATAGTACAATTAACCCTTTCAGGTGCCGCA
The DNA here is from genome assembly GCF_905171765.1 of Bufo bufo. Taxonomy (NCBI): domain Eukaryota; kingdom Metazoa; phylum Chordata; class Amphibia; order Anura; family Bufonidae; genus Bufo; species Bufo bufo. The sequence continues at coordinate 421,695,746 of NC_053390.1, forward strand.
CCTGATGGGGTTAATTGTGCTGATCACGGCCCCCTGTAAGAGATCGGGTGCTGCCAGGCAGCAGGGGGCAGTCTTGTACACAGTTTGTAGTGTATTCTAACTAGAAGCGTCCCCATCACCATGGGAACGCTTCTGTGTTAGAATATACTGTCGGTTCTGAGTTTTCACAAAGTGAAAACTCAGTTTTGAAAAAGCTTTATGCAGACGGATCTTCGGATCCGTCTGTATAAAAACTAACCTACGGCCACGGATCACGGACACGGATGCCAATCTTGTGTGCATTCGTGTTCTTTCACGGACCCATTGACTTGAATGGGTCCGTGAACCGTTGGCCGTGAAAAAAATAGGACAGGTCATATTTTTTTCACGGCCAGGAAACACGGATCACGGATGCGGCTGCAAAACGGTGCATTTTCCGATTTTTCCACGGACCCATTGAAAGTCAATTGGTCCGCGAAAAAAAACGGAAAACGGCACAACGGCCACGGGTGCACACAACGGTCGTGTGCATGAGGCCTATGCCGTCCAGTCTCTGTAGCACATCCATAGTGTCGCGGGCATACGAGGGCAGACTCACCACAAATGGACGCAGGATGGTATCCACATACGTACTTATATTTGCAGTGAGGCTGCCCATGCCCGAAACAATGGGTCTGCCCTTTACAGGAAGACCCTGTTTATGTAGCTTGGGCAGGCTGTAGAATGTAGCAAGAACAGGGAATTTGGGTAGTAAAAATTCGAACTCTGCTTTGCTAATTAATCTTTCTTGTAAAGCATCCTGCAGTATTCCTGCCAATTGGGCCTTAAAGGTCAATGTGGGATCCGAACTCAAGGTATTATAGGTTTTTTTATCTTCCAAGAGTCTCAGGCACATGGAACGGTAGTTTTCTTGGTCCATGACAACAATGTTGCCGCCCTTATCAGAAGGCTTAATGACAACACTGCTGTCATTTTCCAGCTGTTCCAGTGCCAATCTTTCCTCAGGCTGCATATTATCATGCCCCAGGCTCATCCCATCGAGTTTCTGGAGATCCCGGATCACCACATATAGAAAGGTGTCAATGGGCGAATTGTCATTGAGGGGTGGAAATAATTTAGACGGATTCTTCAAGTCCGTATATGGACCGTCCCCTATATTCCTATCCCCCTCCTCTGACAAGCCCACCAAAAGGTTAAGATCCTGTAGGTCTTCTAAATTAATGCCCAGTTCCAGACACTGTCGTTTGTTATGCAATGAGAAGAATTTTTTCCACTTGAGCTTGCGTGCATATAACTGCAGATCCTTGATCCAATAAAATAAATTAAACTTTTGCAGGGGTACAAACGATAAGCCTTTTTGAAGAACCTCTGTTTGTAATGGAGAGAGAACTTTTTTGGACAGATTAACAACCTGTAGTTCCTCTACTTTGGATCTACTGGGGGTCTCTTGTAACGTAGTAGGGGGTCTGATCTAAAAAACCCCCACGTGAGCCTCTTCCTCCTCTACCTCCCTGTTTAGGTCCCCGTGATCCCTGAGGTCTTCTATTCGTGTTAGCTCGTCCACGAGATGGTAAGACGACTCGTCCACCGTCTGTATCATATTCCGAGGACGACAAATCAGTATCTAGCTCAGAAGTTGTCTGGCGTTTTGGGCCAAATTCAAGTACTCGCCCCTCTTTGTAGTCATTAGTGTCTCTATTATATAGAAAGTGTTTCCTCTCTTTAATTTGAGCAGTGAAACGCTCTATATTTTGCTGTAAAAGTGTTTCTTTTTTATTAAAGTCACTATGTTCACTGAATTTCTTTGCCTGTTCAATGCTTTCCTTTAGTTCTGTCTCGCTCACTGATAGTAGTCTTCTCTCTTCATCTAAAAGTAACCGCATTAAGCGGAGGGAGCCTGCAATGGATTCTTGCTCCCACTTTTTAAGGAACTCATTTGAACGTACACGCGCTGTAGGGAGGATAGGACTTCTAAGACCTCTTGGAACTATATTATTTTTTATATAGGTATCCAGGGTCTGAACCTCCCACCAGCACCGAACAGGATCTTTATAAATACGGTTCAGATGTTTAAAGGATGCAGTAATGCTAATTTGAGCTGTCTGTGAAGGCAGCTCCTTTTCCGTGAACACCTCCCTGGTATCACCCAGCCAACACTCAGAGCTCAGATCGTTGGACAAAAAGCCTGCCATTCCCCACCTAGGGATATATTCAACCAAATAAATATTCACAATAATCTAGTAAAGAAGTTTTACGTCCAATATTACATAAAATTATCTGCCTGAATAGACGTATGAGGAGAAAAATAATAAAGGATTTATTAAATATAAATAGGGAAAACTGAATATCACGTCTGTGACAATCAGGCTTCCAGACTCCAATGGTGGTGTAGGAGAGGGATTAAATCCACACCACTATAATAGAGTCCGGACTAGAATCCTATACAGCTAGCATTGCGGTACTCAAGAATAGTGTTGAGCGCGAATATTCGAATTGCGAATTTTTTTCTCGAATATCGCAATTTCGAGATTTCGCGAATATTTAGAATATCGTTCTATATATTCGCGAAATAGAATATTCGTTTTTTTTCTTTTTTTTTTTTATTATATTTTTTTCTTTCCCACTTCCCTAAAGTTGTTCTTACCTGTCCTTTGGATTCCTGGCTTCCTGGCTGCTCCAGTCAGTGGCGCTTTCAACTTACTGCTATATTCCATATTAGCTAAATTACAATCTAATCTATATGTGTATTTTACGAAATTTCGCAATAGTCGCAATTGCGATGCGAGTAATATAACACGAAATATTCGCATGAAGATTTCAACTTAGCACTGCTATACTCCATATTCTAGCCTAATATGGAATATAGCTGTGCTAAGTTAGCACTGCTATATTCCATATTAGGCTAGAATATGGAGTATAGCTGTGCTAAGTTGAAATCTTCATGCGAATATTTCGTGTTATATTAGTCGCATCGCAATTTAATATAACGCATCGAGTAATATAACACGAAATATTCGCATGAAGATTTCAACTTAGCACTGCTATACTCCATATTCTAGCCTAATATGGAATATAGCTGTGCTAAGTTAGCACTGCTATATTCCATATTAGGCTAGAATATGGAGTATAGCTGTGCTAAGTTGAAATCTTCATGCGAATATTTCGTGTTATATTAGTCGCATCGCAATTTAATATAACGCATCGAGTAATATAACACGAAATATTCGCATGAAGATTTCAACTTAGCACTGCTATACTCCATATTCTAGCCTAATATGGAATATAGCTGTGCTAAGTTAGCACTGCTATATTCCACATTAAGGCTAGAATATGGAGTGTAGCTGTGCTAAGTTGAAATCTTCATGCGAATATTTCGTGTTATATTAGTCGCATCGCAATTTCGACTTTTTCAAATGTTCTTAATATTGCTCTAACTTCGTCTTTTAGAAATTTCGTAATATTGCTCTAACTTCGTCTCTTAGAATATTACGAATATTCTAAAAGACGAAGTTAGAGCAATATTACGAAATTTCGTAAAATACACATATAGATTGTAATTTAGCTAATATAGTGCTATAATCCCTTTTTTTTCCTGTAATTTTTTTTGCCTCTTCTGAACTTAAGTTTTGTAAAATATGTACACTATTAAAAATTATTACTATAGCAGTATATTAGCTTAAATACAATCTATGTGTATTTTACGAAATTTCGTAATATTGCTCTAACTTCATCTTTTAGAATATTACGAATATTCTAAAAGACGAAGTTAGAGCAATATTAAGAACATTTGCAAAAGTCGAAATTGCGATGCGAGTAATATAACACGAAATAGTCGCATGAAGATTTCAATTTAGCACAGCTATATTCCATATTCTAGCCTAATATGGAATATAGCAGTGCTAACTTAACACAGCTATATTCCATATTAGGCTAGAATATGGAATATAGCAGTGCTAAGTTTAAATCTTCATGCGACTATTTCGTGTTATATTACTCGCATCGCAATTTCGACTTTTGCAAATGTTCTTAATATTGCTCTAACTTCGTCTTTTAGAATATTCGTAATATTCTAAGAGACGAAGTTAGAGCAATATTACGAAATTTCGTAATATACACATATTAGCCTAGCCATAGTCATTAGCATAGGAACGTTGCCTTATACTATCAAGATAAATTTTCGCAATATGCGAAAAATAATTTCGCGATAATTGGAATAATTGCGAATATTCGATTTCGACGAATATAACACGAATATTCATGCGAATATTCGCGAAATATCGCGAAACCGAATATGGCACCTCCCGCTCATCACTACTCAAGAATAAAGGATCGTCACAGCTTTTAAGGACGGTGCTGGTTTTCACTTAATGGATTACAAAAAGTTGGAAATCAGACTATAACTGTGCACGTCTGGTACAAAAAAGGTACAGGTGAGCTGGAGCGTACTTTTGCATAATATGTGATCTTTCTCTTGGCTCCAGCAGGCTAAGGGTAAACTGGCAGGTTAACTTGAATACTTTGCTTTATCTCTCTGCTGCTGTGCTAATTTCTGGCTTCAGTCTGGTTACTGGGCTTTCTAGCAGTTTTTATACCGTTGAGTGGGGTTTTGGACCCCTCGTAATACTCTGTCTGTAAACTGCCTGGAGCCAGGGAGCTTTACAAGCTGCTTTCCGGGGCTCCTGCAGCTAGAAGGGGATTGCTCCCCTCGGCCAATCACAGCCATGCCAATAGTAGGCAAGGCTGTGATGGCCTCTTGGGGCAAGTAGTATGACGCTTGTTGATTGCCTGCTTTGCAGCCTTTCAAAAAGCGCCAAGAAAGCGCCGAACACCGAACCCGGACTTTTCCGAAAATGTTCGGTTTCGGGTCCGTGTCACGGACACCCCAAAATTCGGTACGAACCCGAACTATACAGTTCGGGTTCGCTCATCCCTACCTGGGATTAATTCACCATGACCCAGATTGGGTCTCGATGGCGGAATCTAAATTGCGTAATTTATTACAGGGTGAACATACTGCAGAGGTTTACTGCGTTGAGCTTTGGAGGTGGGCTACAGAGTCAGAGTGGAATGACCCCGCGTTACGTAGTCAGTTTTGTCAAGGGTTATCTGAGAGGTTGAAAGATGCGCTGGCTTTTCATGAGTACCCGGATACTTTAGAGAATGCTATGTCTTTGGCAGTACGGTTAGATAGACGTATCAGAGAGAGGTGTAAGGCTCCCTCCGCGCAAGGGATCCCTTCTGTGAGTGGTTTCGTCTCACCTGCTTCCCAGGGTGATATTACATATAACTCTGGGGTAGGGGAGGAACCCATGCAGCTGGGTCAGATATCTTTCCGTTCTGGTAGTAGAGACTTTAGGAGATTGCATAAACTATGTTACTACTGTGGGAAAAGTGGTCATTTAGTTTTTGCTTGTCCTTTTGTTAAACCGCATGATGATAAGAAAGAGAAAAAAAACCTGTCCTGACTCTTGGTAGCGTGAATCGAGTGGTGGAGCAAGGGGGTATGCAAGCTCCCTGTAATACTCGTTTTCTCCTTCCAGCTATGGTGGCGCTAGACTCAAATTTTTTTTGTTGATGTATTCATTGACTGTGGTGCTGGGGTAAACCTTATTGACTTTCTTTTTCTTCAAAATCTGGGTCTAAGTACTTGCACTTTAGAAAGAGAAATTCCGGTTTTTGCAATTGATTCTTCCCCTCTTTCTCAAAGGAGTCTCACTCATATTGCTCATGGTATTCAGTTAAGGGTGGGTGATTCACATGTGGAGATTATGTCTTGTTGTGTCATGAAGGATTTGCCCGCTCCTATAGTCTTAGGGTTACCGTGGTTGACAAAACATAACCCAATTATAGATTGGCAAGCAAGACAAATCATTGGTTGGAGTGAATTTTGTTCGGATAATTGTCTTGGCACATCTATCTCTGGTGTGTCCACTACGGCTCTACCTCAGTATCTCTCAGATTTTGCGGATGTCTTTTCGGAGGGGGGGCTCAGGAATTGCCCCCTCATCGTGATTATGATTGTCCAGTTAATCTCCTCCCAGGGGCTAAGTTGCCAAAGTCTCGGCTTTACAATCTTTCTCAACCTGAAAGAGAGGTCATGCGGAAATATATCGCCGAGAGTTTGGCAAAAGGTCATATTAGGCCATCTAAGTCTCCAGTGGCAGTGGGTTTATTCTTTGTAAAGAAAAAGGATGGATCGCTGAGACCTTGTTTGGATTTCCGGGAATTGAACCGTATTACGGTCCGGGATCCATATCCCCTTCCTTTGATCTCTGACCTTTTTGATCAGATTGTTGGAGCCAAGGTGTTCTCCAAGTTGGATTTGAGAGGGGCCTACAATCTGATCAGAATCAAGGAAGGGGATGAGTCGAAAACGGCCTTCAATACACACGAGGGTCATTTTGAGAATCTGGTTATGCCTTTTGGGTTGACGAACGCGCCAGCGGTATTTCAGCGATTCGTCAATGACATTTTCCATCATTTGGTGGGGAGGTTCGTGGTAGTTTACTTGGATGACATTTTAATTTACTCTCCTGATCTGAAGACCCATCAGGATCATGTGAGACAGGTTTTGACAATCCTTCGGGAGAATAAATTATATGCCAAATTGGAGAAATGTGTGTTTTCTGTGCAGGAGCTTCCGTTTTTAGGATATCTGCTTTCTGACTCTGGTTTTCGTATGGACCCCAAAAAGGTCCGGGCGGTTCTGGAATGGGACCAACCAGAGAATCAGAAAGCTTTGATGCGGTTTTTGGAGTTTACTAATTATTATAGAAAATTTATTTTGAACTATTCTACCATTGTGAGACCTCTGACTGATATGACTAAGAAGGGCGCCGATGTCTCTGTCTGGTCGGATGAGGCATTGCAGACCTTTTCGACTCTTAAGGAGTGTTGTGCGTCTGCTCCCATTCTGGTGCAGCCCGATGTGTCTCAGCTATTCGTGGTGGAGGTTGATGCATCAGAAGTGGGGGTTGGAGCGGTGCTGTCGCAGGGTCCATCTCCGGGCAAGTGGGTCCCGTGTGCTTGTTTTTCCAAGAAGCTCTCGGTCGCCAAGAAGAATTATGATGTGGGAGATAGAGAGTTGCTGGCCATCAAGTTGGCCTTTGAGGAATGGCGTCACTGTTTGGAGGGGGCGTTTCACCCCAATACAGTATATACGGATCATAAGAACTTGGCTTACCTGCAATCTGCCAAGCGTCTAAACTCTAGACAGGCCAGAGGGTCACTGTTTTTTACCAGGTTCAATTTTGTGGTTACTTTTCGCCCGGGGGTTAAAAACGTCAAGGCGGATGCGTTGTCTCGCAGTTTTCCTGGGGGATGTGATTCAGAGGATCCTGCTCCGATTTTGGCTGATGGGGTGGTGGTCTCCGGTCTGTCCCCTGAATTGGAGATGGAGGTGTTGGGAGCCCAGGAGGGGGCTCCTGGTTCTTGTCCCCCAGGGAGGTTGTTTGTTCCTGAAGAACTGCGATACAAGGTATTCAAGGAACATCACAATACTGTCCTTGCTGGACATCCTGGTGGTAAGTCCACCTGTGACCTTGTGTCCCGGAGGTTCTGGTGACCCGGGTTACGTAAGAGCATTGAGGATTACGTGGCAGCTTGTGAAACCTGTGCGCGGTCAAAGGTTGCTCGTACTCGACCGGCTGGTTCACTTCTTCCTTTGTCTATTGGACGCACTTGTCTATGGACTTTATTACGGATCTGCCGAGTTCCTCCGGGAAAACAGTAATTTTGGTGGTAGTTGACCGTTTTAGTAAAATGGCTCACTTTATATCGTTATCTAGTCTGCCTAATCCCAAGACTCTTGCGCAGATTTTTGTTGATAATATCGTGAAATTGCATGGAATTCCTTCGAATGTGGTTTCTGATAGGCGCACGCAGTTTGTCTCCAGGTTTTGGAGGGCGTTCTGCTCTCGGCTTGGCATTCAACTTTCATTCTATTCGGCTTTTCATCCGCAGTCGAATGGACAGACAGAGCGTACTAATAAAAACCTGGAGACCTACTTGAGGTGCTTTGTGGCTGAGAATCAGGAGGACTGGTCCTCATTCTTGTCCCTAGCAGAGTTTGCTTTGAATAACCGTAGGCAGGAGTCCACGGGTAAGTCGCCATTTTTTGGCGCATACGGTTTCCATCCTCAGTTTGGTACCTTTTCTGGGACTGGTTCCTCTGGGATGCCAGAGGAGGAGAGATTCTCTTCTGCCTTATCCTCCATCTGGCGGAGGATTCAAGGGAATTTGGAGAAGATGGGTGAGAGGTATAAGCGAATGGCTGACAAGAGACGTGTGACTGGTCCGGACCTGTGTGTGGGTGATCTGGTGTGGTTGTCCACTAAAAATATTAAACTGAGAGTGCCATCTTGGAAACTGGGTCCAAGATTTATTGGTCCGTACAAAATATCTGCGGTGATCAATCCAGTAGCGTTTCGGCTGGATCTTCCACAGACTTGGAGGATCCATGATGTATTCCACAGGTCTTTATTGAAAAAAATATGTGAAACCGGTGGAACCATCGCCATTGCCCCCTTCTCCTGTTCTGGTCGATGGAAATTTAGAGTTCGAGATCTCCAGGGTTTTTGACTCTAGAGTTCTTCGGGGTTCCCTTCAGTACCTGGTACACTGGAGGGGATATGGCCCTGAGGAAAGGATGTGGGTTCCAGCGCTGGATGTCAGTGCCAGCCGACTGGTTAGGGCTTTTCACAGATCCCACCTGGATAAGGTTGGTCCGGGGTGTCCGGAGGTCACCCGTAGAAGGGGGGGTACTGTCATGCCCTGCTCAGACTATGTGCGGAGGTCTGCCAGATTGGCAGCACGTGTCTAGTCATTTGTTTTGTTTTGGAGTCGTGCTGGATCCGCCTCCCTTCAAGTGCTCTGGGTGGGGTCGTGGGTTTAAATTACTCTCACTCCCAGGGTTCAGTGCAGGTTATAGTTTCTGTCAGGCTGTGGAAGCAAGGAGTGAAGGATTGGCTTTTCCTGCTCAGATAAGATAAGTTGGTTTCTGATTTCTTTGGTTTGCTGTCAGGGCTGTTTGTGTGTCGTCTGTCCCCTCCTGGTTCTGAGGGAGCAGGCTGCCCCTTTTCCCCTTTCACCATCTCAGGGATTCTAGGGTATTCTCAGCCCAGGCACGAGGACACATTAGTCCCACCTTCAGGGTCTGAATGTGGGCAAAGCAGAATAGGGAGAGCAGTTAGGGATTTGCTAGGAGGTGACCTTATCCCCAGCTTCTTGCCTAGAAAACTTGTTTGTTTTGTTATCTGTGTATCTTATATCCTGTCTGCCGTGACAACAGCAAAATAAAAGTTTTAAAGGGAACCTGTCATCAACTTTATGCTGACCTCACTGAGGGCAGCATAAAATAGTGACAGAAATGATGATTTCAGCGGTGTGTCACTCATGAGCTAAAAGTAAGTGGTTGCTGAGAATCAGCATCATTGCAGTTCAGGCCTTGAGAAGAGTCAAATCTACCTGAGAAGAATCAGAGTTAGCTTCTGCTGTCCCTGCCCATCTGCTGATGATTGGCAGTTTTCTCCTAGACAGAAAGGGAGAAAACTAGGTAGAAGACTGTCAGTCATCAGCAGGTGTGCAGGGGGAGCATAAATTCATAAATAAATATGACTCTTCTCAGGTAGCCGTGACTCTTTTACAGGCCTAGTCTTCAAGGACTGTGATGTTGGTTTTCCGCAACCACTTACTTTTAACTTATAAATGACAGACCGCTGAAATCAGCTCACCTGTCTCTACTTTATGCTGCCATTAGTATAGGTAGCATAAAGTTGATGACAGGTTCCCCTTAAAGTCTTTTCTACCACTGTCCCTAGCGCCTGCTGACATCTCTCCCTGCACTAAGCACACTGGAAAAGGGCTCAATCCAAGATGGCTGAGGCTATTTATAGGGCTCTGACATCACAGGGCTGGCTGGCTGCTGATTGGCTGCATGCATGGCATTATGGGTGATCCCTTGTTCCCAAAGTTTCTTGTTCCATGTCCTAACAGGTGCAGCAGCCTTTTTAGGAAGAAATGTGATTCATTACCACGAAGCATGAGGAAATTTGGAGCGAATTGAATTTTTCCTGAAATTCGGATCGAATTCCACTTCGTCAACTTCGATTCGCTCATCTCTAATATATTCTAATTACAGATTCCCTTTAAGATTAGTTAGTTCAAGAGCAAAATAAAAAAAAAACACTTCCCAAATATTCAAAAATACATCAAGAAAAAAGAAGTCCAGTTCAGTACTAATTGAACTTCAGATAATCATGGCTGTTTATCTCGTGAATGTCTGTACTGTCAAACCATTGCCTTTGCAGCAATTTGAATTTCAAGGTATGCACTCATCCCTTGTGATAAGTAGCTACATATATGATGACACCGTAATAAACATGCTGCAATAAATTGATAGAAATTTATTATGTGCTATTGTGTACTACATGCTTGACTCTGGCAGGTCATGAATAAGTAATATATCATAGTAATACAACTTGTATCTGTGAAAGAAAGCAACGTAACCACTAGTTTATTAGACATAAAACCATTTCATTTCCTCAACGACAGTATATTAGAAAAAATAAATAGCATCTCGTCACATTACATATGCTACATGTGGTGCTTTTATCTCTTCTTTTACCATAATGGTTTGTATTCCATTTGACAAATGAAGTGTTGCTTTATTTAATCTGCACCACTTCCTAGATTAATACGATAAGAGGAAAGGGCTTAATAGAAGATGGTAGCATTTGATCTGATTAAGATTGCCATCTTCCAATTTCACCACATCTTTTCATTTGGAGAGCATGAAAAAAGTCACATTGTTCCAAGCAGAGTATTTTCAAATGCAGTCTTTGAGAAAAGATCTTTCAGATCGCTCATTAATAACAATGACAGCTCTTACTGAATGACATATTCAGATGGTATATTTCACCAGCTTTTACACTAAATCTTCTATGGGAAACATAATCAAGTAGTTTACTGTTATTGCACTCAATTGTCCACTGCATATTTAGTGTCATGTAACCTACATTACATGAGTGATTGTCTGCCAACTTCCCGAAAAATGTAGAAAGACGTTCTATTTAATAAAGGTTAAGTAACAAAAGGAAATCTCTGGTTTCATAGGTCTCTTCATTAACAGTAGAAAAGCAGGAGAAAGATAAAACACAGAACAGCGATCTTTACATTTTTGATTCAGTCATTCAGTAGGTCAGCATAAAAGCCTCTAGCACAGTGATGTTTGAGGGAATGTATCATCTATATTTTTTCTGTCAAAACCAGATAGTGAAGCATATTCTTTTTTTCTAATCTGTGTTTCTTTTCTGCACGATTAAGGGGCAACCATCTTGCCTGAGCTGTTTCAAAGATATGCTTTAAACCATATTTACCATAGGGACAATGGACAGGAGATTACTCATTGACTTCTATGGGGCAGTTTTCTAGGCATGCTCTGTGACCTGTACAGAAGTCATTGTGCAGGGAGAGGAGTATCTAAGCTGTGATATGGTGAATCCCATGTTTTCTATATATACGGTAGGTGAAATCTATCATTGTATTCCTGCCTGTGATGATTATGAGTGACTGCTGAAAAGTGATCTCTACAGAACAGGAAGTGTCAGCATATTATTAGGCTTGGTGGCCAGTGCAAAAGCTGCAGGATTTTTTTAACTATAGATAGTGACATGGAAAATAAAAAAAATACCAAAAATGTGATAAAATTGTGCCTGTCAATGACATGTGCAGAGTGTTGTTTCTTCTCACTGCTGAAGATAGGCTCAATAGAAAGTCTATGAACTCATCTTGAAACTGGCTGCACCAGTGAGGAGACACGTCACTCTGTTTGAAACTCCTCATTTTAGTAATCAGCACTGGTCTCTGCATTAGAACCCCCACCAATCAAATCTTTGATATGTCACAAATTAAAGTTTTTTTTTTTAAAGTACATGTTATTTAAACAATATGGGGGTCATTTACTATACTGAAATATGCCTATATTAGGGGTATTTCAGGTGCAGATGGCGGCGCAACGGTTTGTTGCTCCGCTATCTGCAACTTCTCCCTGCTCTCGCCAGGTCTGAAATTGTGGGCATGGCATGGGCAGGGAAGGGCACGGGCTGGCAGGCCAATCTCATTCTTCATTTTCTATGCCTGTTTTAGCCCTATAGCTGCCAGCTATAATGCTGGTCTTAATAAATCTCCCCCTATGTCTTTTCTGATAACACAATCCCTTTAACAGAAGCAAATATAGGTTCATATAGGGTGACTTGTCTGCAGCAAATGGTTTGATCCACTTTTTCACCTATTGTATTACTTGCCATTGTCATAATAGGCTATATGCTGACAGCATACAACTGAACAGGCCATCTTGGTAGGAGCATTGTTAAACAGCTCTGACAGTCAGCTGTTCTCAGTATGTATAAAGGGCCCTTTACACGGGACAATGTACAAGCAGATTGTCAGGAAGGAAGGTTTTCTTCCCAACAATTTGCTGATCGCTAGCACCGACCTCCTCCAGCTTCTCCAGAGTATGGGGAGGAGTGATCAATAATGCCATCACTCTTTCTCATACACACTCGTTGTTTCCCGGCAGCAGATCGTGTTTACACAGTACAATCTGCTGTTGGGAGGCAAGGGTTTTTGTGTGTGCACTAACGATCCAATTCGCGGTACAGATCATCGCTAACGAGCATTACTATGAACACTTATTAGCAACAATCTTTTCAATTTTTGCCCCGTGTAAAGGGCCTTTTAGCGTATTCTGCTGACCGCAGCTGATAGCTTTCCTCACAATAATCTTCTCAAATGTCCTTTTCATTCAAACATCTTTTTATTAAATTTTAAGATAAATTAAAAGAATGTCATAAACAGTATAATCAAATGGTCATCAAATCTGTGTGGAACATGTAAAGAGAAACACATTGTAACAATGACATAAACAATTACAAAATTTATATAAATTGTGGTCGTGGCTACGGATACTGAAGAGAACGAGATATGACTACGTGGCCATGGGTGAGCTGGTATGATGGCCTGAGGTGTGCCCGAAGCCATGTCCGAGGGTAGGCCTATAAGGGGGCCTACCCGGGTGAAACTAAAAGGAGAAGGGAGGGAAGAAGGGTGGGGCACCGCTAGCACCCGCAAAGGGAGGGGGGAGGCTCAGAGAATTTATAAGCCTCCGCCCCTCCCACAATTACAGGCTGTGAACAGCCTTAACCACCTCAGCCCCCAGTGCTTAAACACCCTGAAAGACCAGGCCACTTTTTACACTTCTGACCTACACTACTTTCACCATTTATTGCTCGGTCATGCAACTTACCACCCAAATGAATTTTACCTCCTTTTCTTCTCACTAATAGAGCTTTCATTTGGTGGTATTTCATTGCTGCTGACATTTTTACTTTTTTTGTTATTAATCGAAATTTAACGATTTTTTTGCAAAAAAATGACATTTTTCACTTTCAGTTGTAAAATTTTGCAAAAAAAACGACATCCATATAGAAATTTTGCTCTAAATTTATAGTTCTACATGTCTTTGATAAAAAAAAAATGTTTGGGTAAAAAAAAAATGGTTTGGGTAAAAGTTATAGCGTTTACAAACTATGGTACAAAAATGTGAATTTCCGCTTTTTGAAGCAGCTCTGACTTTCTGAGCACCTGTCATGTTTCCTGAGGTTCTATAATGCCCAGACAGTACAAACACCCCACAAATGACCCCATTTCTGAAAGTACACACACTAAGGTATTCACTGATGGGCATAGTGAGTTCATAGAACTTTTTATTTTTTGTCACAAGTTAGCGGAAAATTATGATTTTTTTTTTTTTTTTTTTTTTTCTTACAAAGTCTCATATTCCACTAACTTGTGACAAAAAATAAAAAGTTCTATGAACTCACTATGCCCATCAGCGAATACCTTGGGGTCTCTTCTTTCCAAAATGGGGTCACTTGTGGGGAAGTTATACTGCCCTGGCATTCTAGGGGCCCAAATGTGTGGTAAGGAGTTTGAAATCAAATTCTGTAAAAAATGACCAGTGAAATCCGAAAGGTGCTCTTTGGAATATGGGCCCCTTTGCCCACCTAGGCTGCAAAAAAGTGTCACACATCTGGTATCTCCGTACTCAGGAGAAGGTGGGGAATGTGTTTTGGGGTGTCATTTTATATATACCCATGCTGGGTGAGAGAAATATCTTGGCAAAAGACAACTTTTCCCATTTTTTTATACAAAGTTGTCATTTGACCAAGATATTTATCTCACCCAGCATGGGTATATGTAAAAAGACACCCCAAAACACATTCCTCAACTTCTCCTGAGTACGGGGATACCAGATGTGTGACACTTTTTTGCAGCCTAGGTGGGCAAAGGGGCCCATATTCCAAAGAGCACCTTTCGGATTTCACTCCTCATTTTTTCCTGAATTTGATTTCAAACTCCTTACCACACATTTGGGCCCCTAGAATACCAGGGCAGTATAACTACCCCACAAGTGACCCCATTTTGGAAAGAAGACACCCCAAGGTATTCCGTGAGGGGCATGGCGAGTTCCTAGAATTTTTTATTTTTTGTCACAAGTTAGTGGAAAATGATGATTTTTTTTTTTATTTTTTTTTTTCATACAAAGTCTCATATTCCACAAACTTGTGACAAAAAATAAAAACTTCCATGAACTCACTATGCCCATCAGCGAATACCTTGGGGTCTCTTCTTTCCAAAATGGGGTCACTTGTGGGGTAGTTATACTGCCCTGGCATTCTAGGGGCCCAAATGTGTGGTAAGTAGGTAAATGACCTGTGAAATCCGAAAGGTGCTCTTTGGAATGTGGGCCCCTTTGCCCACCTAGGCTGCAAAAAAGTGTCACACATCTGGTATCTCTGTATTCAGGAGAAGTTGAGGAATGTGTTTTGGGGTGTCTTTTTACATATACCCATGCTGGGTGAGATAAATATCTTGGTCAAATGCCAACTTTGTATAAAAAAATGGGAAAAGTTGTCTTTTGCCAAGATATTTCTCTCACCCAGCATGGGTATATGTAAAATGACACCCCAAAACACATTCCCCAACTTCTCCCGATTACGGAGATACCAGATGTGTGACACTTTTTTGCAGCCTAGGTGGGCAAAGGGGCCCATATTCAAAAGAGCACCTTTCGGATTTCACAGGTCATTTTTTACAGAATTTGATTTCAAACTCCTTACCACACATTTGGGCCCCTAGAATGCCAGGGCAGTATAACTACCCCACAAGTGACCCCATTTTGGAAAGAAGAGACCCCAAGGTATTCGCTGATGGGCATAGTGAGTTCATGGAACTTTTTATTTTTTGTCACAAGTTAGTGGAATATGAGACTTTGTATGAAAAAAAAAAAAAAAAAAAATCATCATTTTCCACTAACTTGTGACAAAAAATAAAAAATTCTAGGAACTCGCCATGCCCCTCACGGAATACCTTGGGGTGTCTTCTTTCCAAAATGGGGTCACTTGTGGGGTAGTTATACTGCCCTGGCATTTTCCAGGGGCCCTAATGTGTGGTAAGTAGGTAAATGACCTGTGAAATCCTAAAGGTGCTCTTTGGAATATGGGCCCCTTTGCCCACCTAGGCTGCAAAAAAGTGTCACACATGTGGTATCGCCGTATTCAGGAGAAGTTGGGGAATGTGTTTTGGGGTGTCATTTTACATATACCCATGCTGGGTGAGAGAAATATCTTGGCAAAAGACAACTTTTCCCATTTTTTTATACAAAGTTGGCATTTGACCAAGATATTTCTCTCACCCAGCATGGGTATATGTAAAATGACACCCCAAAACACATTCCCCAACTTCTCCTGAGTACGGCGATACCAGATGTGTGACACTTTTTTGCAGCCTAGATGCGCAAAGGTGCCCAAATTCCTTTTAGGAGGGCATTTTTAGACATTTGGATACCAGACTTCTTCTCACGCTTTGGGGCCCCTAGAATGCCAGAGCAGTATAAATACCCCACATGTGACCCCATTTTGGAAAGAAGACACCCCAAGGTATTCAATGAGGGGCATGGCGAGTTCATAGAAATTTTTTTTTTTTGGCACAAGTTAGCGGAAATTGATATTTTTAATTTTTTTCTCACAAAGTCTCCCGTTCCGCTAACTTGGGACAAAAATTTCAATCTTTCATGGACTCAATATGCCCCTCACGGAATACCTGGGGGTGTCTTCTTTCCGAAATGGGGTCACATGTGGGGTATTTATACTGCCCTGGCATTCTAGGGGCCCTAAAGCGTGAGAAGAAGTCTGGAATATAAATGTCTAAAAAATTTTACGCATTTGGATTCCGTGAGGGGTATGGTGAGTTCATGTGAGATTTTATTTTTTGACACAAGTTAGTGGAATATGAGACTTTGTAAGAAAAAAAAAAAAAATTCTGCTAACTTGGGCCAAAAAAATATCTGAATGGAGCCTTACAGAGGGGTGATCAATGACAGGGGGGTGATCAATGACAGGGGGGTGATCAATGACAGGGGGGGTGATCAATGACAGGGGGGGTGATCAATGACAGGGGGGTTGATCAATGACAGGGGGGTGATCAGGGAGTCTATATGGGGTGATCACCACAGTCATTGATCACGCCCCTGTAAGGCTTCATTCAGACGTCCGGATGCGTTTTGCGGATCCGATCCATCTATCAGTGCATCCGTAAAAATCATGCGGACATCTGAATGGAGCTTTACAGGGGGGTAATCAATGACAGGGGGGTGATCAGGGAGTCTATATGGGGTGATCACCACAGTCATTGATCACTCCCCTGTAAGGCTTCATTCAGACGTCCGGATGCGTTTTGCGGATCCGATCCATCTATCAGTGGATCCGTAAAAATCATGCGGACATCTGAATGGAGCTTTACAGGGGGGTGATCAATGACAGGGGGGTGATCAGGGAGTCTATATGGGGTGATCACCACAGTCATTGATCATGCCCCTGTAAGGCTTCATTCAGACGTCCGGATGCGTTTTGCGGATCGGATCCATCTATCAGTGCATCCGTAAAAATCATGCGGACATCTGAATGGAGCTTTACAGGGGGGTGATCAATGACAGGGGGGTGATCAGGGAGTCTATATGGGGTGATCACCACAGTCATTGATCACGCCCCTGTAAGGCTTCATTCAGACGTCCGGATGCGTTTTGCGGATCGGATCCATCTATCAGTGCATCCGTAAAAATCATGCGGACATCTGAATGGAGCTTTACAGGGGGGTGATCAGGGAGTCTATATGGGGTGATCACCACAGTCATTGATCACGCCCCTGTAAGGCTTCATTCAGACGTCCGGATGCGTTTTGCGGATCGGATCCATCTATCAGTGCATCCGTAAAAATCATGCGGACATCTGAATGGAGCTTTACAGGGGGTTGATCAATGACAGGGGTGTAATCAATGACAGGGGGGTGATCAGGGAGTCTATATGGGGTGATCACCACAGTCATTGATCACGCCCCTGTAAGGCTTCATTCAGACGTCCGGATGCGTTTTGCGGATCGGATCCATCTATCAGTGCATCCGTAAAAATCATGCGGACATCTGAATGGAGCTTTACAGGGGGTTGATCAATGACAGGGGTGTAATCAATGACAGGGGGGGTGATCAGGGAGTCTATATGGGGTGATAACCACAGTCATTGATCACGCCCCTGTAAGGCTTCATTCAGACGTCCGGATGCGTTTTGCGGATCCGATCCATCTATCAGTGGATCCGTAAAAATCATGCGGACGTCTGAATGGAGCTTTACAGGGGGGTAATCAATGACAGGGGGGTGATCAATGACAGGGGGGTGATCAGGGAGTCTATATGGGGTGATCAGGGGTGATCAGGGGCTAATAAGGGGTTAATAAGTGACGGGGGGGGGTGTAGTGTAGTGTAGTGGTGCTTGGTGGGACTTTACTGAGCTACCTGTGTCCTCTGGTGGTCGATCCAAACAAAGGGGACCACCAGAGGACCAGGTAGCAGGTATATTAGACGCTGTTATCAAAACAGCGTCTAATATACCTGTTAGGGGTTAAAAAAAACACATCTCCAGCCTGCCAGCGAACGATCGCCGCTGGCAGGCTGGAGATCAACTCTCTTACCTTCCGTTCCTGTGAGCGCGCGCGCCTGTGTGCGCGCGTTCACAGGAAATCTCGCCCATCGCGAGATGACGCATATATGCGTGACTCTGCGCAGGGCTGCCACCTCCGGAACGCGATCCTGCGTTAGGCGGTCCGGAGGTGGTTAATATTTGTGGTCGTGGCTACGGATACTGAAGAGAACGAGATATGACTACGTGGCCATGGGTGAGCTGGTATGATGGCCTGAGGTGTGCCCGAAGCCATGTCCGAGGGTAGGCCTATAAGGGGGCAAAAGAGACGGTTAGGTTGGAATTAGCGTTTAATGATATTCATTGAGGTTACAACACGAGGTTACAGAAAGCGTCAGAGATTTCTTTGTGCGGATTGGGAATGTATCGGGTGAAGCAGGAGGACTGCCAGCGGCCCATTTTGCGGATGATGTGGCATGGGACATTGTGTTTTGAAGCTGCTGAGGCGGCACCTATGCGGAAGGAGTGACCAGATATGGTTCTGGGATCGTGGCCCAGCCCCTTGGCCAGGATGCGGATATGGTGGATGAACCGGGCCGTGGTGAGAAAAGTTCCTTTGAATGGTAGAAGTGGTTCGTTCTCGGAGGAATGAGCCAGCAGGGCCGATAGCTTGTTAAGAACCTGGACCGGGCACCACTTGTTGAAGGTTCGGAAGTATTTGATTTGGACAGGCAGCCCGGATTGTGAAGTTTTAGTGGATGGCAAGTTTAATACGTGGTGATCTGGGTAACAGATTAACTGGCTTTTGGTTAAACCTTTGGTTTTGGATGATACTACGGAGAATTCTCCTGGGCGGAGGAAACCATAAAAGCTCAGATACATGGCGGCTTTAATGATCATGGAAGGGAGAAGGCCAAAAGGACTACCGTCTAAAGAATCTGAGAGCTTTCTGAACAGCTCCCCTGACACTGGTAGCCTGCTGGGCGTGCTGCTCTGGCTGTTCTTGAGGATGCCCCTGAGGGTGGCTTTGACCACTGGGGAAATGAAGGCTGACTTGCTACCTGGGTCCCTCACCATGGAGTGGTGCTGAACCCCTGATAAGTACAGCTTTATGGAGTTGTAGGATAGCTTGAGGTGTGAGTGACAATATGCAAGAAAGGCTATTAAATATGTGGACTTATCTGTGTTGGTTCTAGAATGGAGGCGGGAAAACTGTTTGTAGATGTTCCAACCGGTCCTGTAGTTCCTGACCGTGTTGGCGGAAAGAGAACTGTGCATGAGGGACTTGGCTGTGGAGATGAAATGTCCTAATCCATGCGTAGGGTGTGGTAATCCGGAGGCGAAAGACTCATTGGTTCCGCCTCTGGCATAATCTGGAAGAAAAGATCAAGGTTAAAACGGGATAGTGCGTCGGCGGCTGTATTTCGGATGCCCGGGATGTGCCTGGCTGAAATATGGAAGTTGTGACGTAAAGATAGCCATACTAGCGAACAAAGGACATGATGTGAGGACATTTGGAGCGCCCTTTACTGAGGATATCCACCACGGATTGATTATCCGTGATGAAAGCAACTGGGGAATCTGTCCATTGGTTGCCCCATACCTGAGCCGCTGCCACTATAGGGTAGATTTCCAGCAGGGGAGAAGACCTAAGGGACTCAGGTAAGGAGGAAATTGCGGGGGGCCATGGTGCAGCGAACCACTGCGTGTTGTAGATGGCCGCGAAACCCCTGGATGCTGCGGCATCTGAGTAGACCATGGGGAAATCGGGACTCCATTGGGGGATGAACAGAGAAACCCCGTTCCAGTAGGCAATGAAGGAATTCCACATGGCCAAATCAGCCATTGCCTGGGCATCCAGGAACACCGTGGAGTCCTGCTCGGGCGCTGATGGTAACAAATCTAGAAGCCCAGACATGAAGGCTTTCCCTTGGGGCATGATCCTGGTGGCGAAATTTAACATGCCGAGGAGTGACTGCAGCTCTCGTTTGGTGAGGACGTGAGAGCCTGAGAACTGCTCCATGATTGATCTGATTTTGAGAAGCTTGTCTGCTGGCAGTCTAGCTTCCATTTTCTCTGTATCGAGCACGATACCGAGAAAGGTGACTACCGTGGCAGGTCCCTCGATTTTGGATGGGGCTACCGGAACCTGGAGATCTTTGAGAATGCCCAGGAAGTTATTAAGTTTGCACGGTTTAACACTGGGAGGTTCGATCAGGAGAAAATCGTCGAGGTAATGAAGTGCCATAGGACACTTGCAGCGATTGACCAAGATCCAGTGGAGGGCTTGGGCGAACCGATCGAAAAGCCAGGGACTGCTTTTTGAACCAAATGTTAAACGGGTAGCAAAATAATAACTGTCCTGCCACTTGATGCCATGGAATTTCCAAAGCTGGGGGTCAATGGGCAACAGTTTAAACGCGTCAGCAATGTCGGCTTTAGACAACCAGGCTCCTTTGCCCGCTAACAGAATGAGGGAGATGGCTTCCTGGAGTGAAGAATATTTCATAGAGAATTCTTCCGATGGGATCAGGGAGTTTAGACTGGGGATATGTGAACCATGAGGCGCTGACAGGTCGTAAATCAGTCGTTTTTTATTGGTGAATTTCTTGGTAACAATGCCGACGGGGTTAATCCTCCAGGAGTTAAAGGGAACGTGAGGGAAGGGGCCGATAAGGAAACCCTTCTCAACTTCCGACTGGATGAGGGAGTCCACCGCGTCGGCATCCTGGACTGCGGACAGTAAATTGGGACCCTCCCAGGTGGACTGAGGAAGGGCGATGAGACCCGTGTGGAAGCCCTTACTGAAACCTGAAAGTAAGAATTCGACCTGGTCGGGGCTGTGGTGATCCTGGAGCAGCCTGCCCAGAAGCTCCACATTGACCCCGCTTAGTCATTTGTGCTTGGCCGTTCTCTGTGGGCATACTGAGATGGGGTGAGCCCGGAGGCAGGAGGAGCAGACGTGTAGAGCCCTGCACTGGTTATAGTTGCAGGAGGCTAGGTTGAAGTTATTGCAGATTTGACTATTGCCTAGGAAAGTGATGGGGCGGCCCAACTTGTCAGTGTTGCTGCGCCTCGGTTGGGTGCCGGAGGGGCTGGCCGTGGGCCTGCTGGGAGCCATCGGTTGGCCAACGGAGGGACACCAATCGGAGGTGTGGAGAATGGACTGGCAGGAGCTGCAAGCTGGGGCCTTTAAACCGGCGAAGTGCCGGCAGAAAAGCTCCATGTCCAGACACGCCCAATTGGTGACCCGCTGGAACTGAGCCAGCGCTGCGGCGGCTTTGGCCGAGAAGGAGCGGTGGTAATCGTAGAATGCGAATCCGCCATATTTATACCCCAGGTCGGTGACTCTGTACATATACAGGTCCAACTCCTCTCTTCTTTCGGGGTGGGCGGTGCAGACTATATCCCTGAAGAGGCTAAAAGCCAGGACAAACTCGGGAACGGTAAGTTTTTTGTTCAGCCGAGCGTCCCTGGATTTTAGGACAATGGAAATGTTTTCACAAGCTATTGTCTTGTTCTCTATGATGTCATGGGTGGCTATCAAGATGGCGGCTAAATTAACATCTTTGCCCTCCAGAATGTCTTTTTTGATGCTATCTGTAATGAAGTGAGCTGGAGCTATCTCGGAGAGGTTGGAAACCCTACCTGGGGAGGTAGGCTGAGGTGGGGGGGCTGGAACGGAAGGACGCTCGGGAGGGTCAACTGCCAAGGACCTGGATTCCACTGCTGAAAGTCTATTTTGAACGGCCAGAATTGAAAAGGACAGGCTGTTGATGGTGGCATGTAACTGGGTCAATGACAGCTGAATGGTGGACATTGACACATTCTCCCTGGGTGGGGATGGCGACCTGGACATCAAAAGTCTGAATAATTCCGCCTTTCTGGCGGAGGCCGGATGAGGTATCCCTCTTCTATTGAGCTCGGCGATCAGTTTAGGGATGGTCCAACTCCTGAGAGAAGTGACGCTGGCGTGCTCTGAGGCGAGGGTCTCTGGAATTGAAGAAGTCTCCCCCATGTTGTCCAGATGAGACATGCTGGAATTTGGAAGGATTACAGTTACTGTCTGGAGGATTTTAACCCGGGAACCGTGCGAGTGCTGTGGGGCCGATGCTTGTGGAAAGAAAACCGCCCGGAAGAAGGGAGGTGTAGGGAGCTATGTCACCGCGTGTGCCCGGGGTTTTAAGAGACTGACGTACCTGGTGGTTTGGAGCTCCTGGATTTGAGACCCGTCTTGGGAAATTCCTGTTCCGTAGGAATGGACCGTGATCGAGCTTGAAGAAATCAAGACAAGTAAATGGCTGGTCGAAAGTAGAAGTAGAGAAAAAGGGGTGGGTGGGCCGTGCCCCGATGGAGGGGTTTCCCCTGACAGAGTGAACGGGACGAACCTGTAACCTTACAGAAAGAGGGTACGCAAGCCTGCGGGACGAGACCGGGCGAGACCTGGACCGTGAAACGGAAGACGATTTGGACAGAGGTGACCGGCGAGGTACATGAAAGACGCAGGGCCTGGTTGAGTGCGGGAATAAAACATGGACGGAAAGGAGGCCTGGGTAACGTGAACAGGCGTAAAACATGTGACAATGGAGACCTGAGTGACGTATACAGGTGGAAATCATGAATGAAAGGAGGCCTGAGTAACGTAAACAGGCGTGAAACGTATACGAGATGGAGGCCTGAATAACGTAAACAGGCGTGAAACGTATACGAGATGGAGGCCTGAGTAACGTAAACAGGCGTGAAACATATACGGAATAGAGGCCTGAGTAACGTAAACAGGCGTGAAACATATACGGGATAGAGGCCTGAGTAACGTAAACAGGCGTGAAACATATACGGAATAGAGGCCTGAGTAACGAAAACAGGCGTGAAACGTATACGGGATAGAGGCCTGAGTAACGTAAACAGGCGAGAAACATATACGGAATAGAGGCCTGAGTAACGTAAACAGGCGTGAAACATATACGGAATAGAGGCCTGAGTAACGTAAACAGGCGTGGAACATGTAGGAAAAGAGACCTGAGTAACGGAGACAGGCATAAAGCATAAGTGAAGGGGAAGCCTGATTGGCGTAACAGGCGTGAGACATGTACGAACAGGAGGCCAGAGTAACGTGGACAGACAAACGTGTACAAAGGAGACCTGGTGGCGTGAATGGACGTGAGACATGTATGAACAGGAGGCCTGAGTAAATGAAACCGGGCGTGGAACATGTATGAAAAAGGAGGCCTGAATGATGAAAACAGGCGTGAAACATGTACAAGAAGGAGACCTGGGAAACAAACGGCGTGAAACATGTACGAAAAAGGGGGGCCTGAGTAAAACATAACCAGGCGTGCGACAAGGACAACGGAAGGCCTGAGGGACGAAACAGGCGTGAAAGAGAGCTGAAGGGAAGAGGAGGACGAAGGAGACAGAGGAAGGTAAGACTAAGTGAAGCGTGAAAAAAAAAAAAAGAACGAGAAGATGAAGACAGACGTGGAAATAGAGGGCGACGGGGTCTGGAAGGAACACATGAAGATGAAGCTGCGAATCGGAAATAAGCGACTTACCGTGCTGATGGAGGAATCGATGAAGAAAATGATAGCCCGGGTAACGCCGCTGGATACCGGAGGCGCTGAAATTACCTGGTTACATGAATAATTATGAGATGACAACCGAAGTGAATAAAGTTAAATTAATAATGAAAAGGGAAAATAAATAACTTCTCCCCCCCCCCCTCCGAATATTATTATTAATATTTTCCTTTCCCTTCCCCTTCTCTGCCCTCCCCTCCTTGAACTCTGTCCATGATGTGAGATGAAGATGCCGGCTGGACAAAAATACGGACCTGGAAGGTGATTTTCGGCTTCAAGCAGGTGGAGGTTAGCAAGGCTGAAAAACCCGATGGCGAACGTGACGGACTGGCGACGGAATGATTGGAGTATTGGAGAGAATTCAACAACATGTGAATTATATATAAAAAAAAAATAAAAAATTTTTTCCTTCACCTCTGCTCTCTCCCCCCTCTGCCAGCAGATGGAGCCTCCGGCGCGGATGAAATGCCGTGAGCGTGGGGCCTGGGCAGGAGGAGGAAGGGATCCGGAGGTGGATGTGCCCTGAAATGCTCCCAGAAGTGCTGGCAGCCGCACCGGGAGGGATGTGGGGGGCGGGGCGCGGAATGGAGATCCCGCGGGATGACGGAGGCGGCCGGGCGAAGTGGTGCCGGCAAGTACATTGTCCTGGCGACGGGTGGTGGGCGGAAGCCCTGGAGAGTGAAGAGAGCGCAGCGGCGACGGCGGCTGCGATGCCGGGGAGCGCGTGGACCTGCGGCCAGGTAGGGAGATGGCATGGTGGAAGACTTACCCAGACGGGAACCGGAAGTGACGACGTAGGACGAACGAAACGGCACCGCTAGCACCCGCAAAGGGAGGGGGGAGGCTCAGAGAATTTATAAGCCTCCGCCCCTCCCACAATTACAGGCTGTGAACAGCCTTAATATTTATCACTAAAAATATTTTTGGTTAGTGGAGTTAATGCTAAAGATCAAAAGGTGTAAGTATCTCGATCGTAAGCAAAAAAAGCAAAAGAGATAAGGGACAACCCTGCCTCATCATGTTGGAGATTTTAAAATGCGGTGAGAGAAGCAGGAGTGCACCTTGCCTTTCTGCTGCCTCACCTGGCCTCATTAGTGGTGCCCCCCTGGAGAGAAGACCATTAAATGGGGTGTCTCTCTTACTAATGTATTTGTGATAGTCCATATTGCCTCCTTTGCTTGATTGATTTCTCCATCGCATTATACACTGCTCATTTCCAGGGGTAATGGTCACAGCTGCAGCGCAGATACAAGGTGACCAGAGGGGAGTGGCGCCGTAGCTGCTGCACATGCATGTGAATGCACTTTTACACGGCCCTGCACACCAGAGAGGTTAGCGTTTTTTCCTTTAGTGTGCAAGAACTTCAATAACACCTTCAATAACTGAATGCCGCATGTGCCCGCAGTATTTGGTTCAGTTATTGAAGCTGCTGCCCAATGCAGGTAACAGACAGTGCAGAGGCACACATAAAGGTGATGTGTTCCTGTGTGAGATTGCCAACAGACTCATGATGATGTCTCTGAGACTGTGAGGTGGACAGAAGAAGAGTAGGGGCAGGGCTCCATTCTGATGGGTGTGGCTGGGCTCCAGCACCAATAAGTACAGCCCCTTGGGCTCTTTTCATCTAATTTATAAAAATGTGTTTTTCAGGGGCTAGAAAACATTAATTTACACATAAAGATATATTTGTAAAAGACTATAGGAGAGACACACTCCAAACTGTTTCAAACAGTCCTGGTTGCTGATAGACTCCTTTTAAGAATTCTTGGCTGTTTCATGTCTCTTCCATGTTGGCAGTAGCATGCCATTGTAAATTAAATGCAAAACATTGCCCTTCTGTAGCAATCAACACAGAGATATAAAACTTATGTATAGATAGATATACCATTTTTATTTTACTGCAGCTGTGAAGGAAAAATGTTATCTGTAAAATAGTTGAATGTAGAATTTGGATAACAGTATGATAGTTCTATTGTTCACTTGATAAGCCTAAATAAAGATGTCCACATAAGAATATTACTCTTATTAGAGTAATTTGGGAAGCACTAATTGAGTAATAGCCTTAAAAAATTATGATTGATGGCCTGTTGGTGACCAATAAAAAAATTTCGAGCAAGGGTCTGCTGATCTGACCATCTAAAACATTATAGTCGAGGGCCTGCTGCCACTTTGGTGACTTTAGATAACCTAGGGACGATTGCACGTCCCCGTGACGGCGACGATCCATTTGGATGTCTGCCCTATCAACTTTCGATGTTATTTTTAGCCAAAAGCATGTAGACCATGGGTAAAGGGGGAATCTTGGTTCGATTCCGGAGAGGGAGCCTGAGAAACAGCTACGGCTACCACATCCAAGCAAGGCAGCATGCGCGCAAATTACCTATTAGGTATAATTAGGTGAGGGCCTGCAGGTGAGCTGATCCTGTAAAAGATTTTAGGTGCGGGCCTGCTGGTGAGCTGACCCTGTAAAAGATTGTAGGTGAAGGCCTGCTGGTGAGCTGACCCTGTAAAAGATTGTAGGTGAGGGCCTGCTAGTGAGCTGACCCTCTAAAAAATTATATGCGAGGGCCTGCAGCTGAGCTGCCCCTCTAAAAAATTATATGCGAGGGCCTGCAGCTGAGCTGACCCTCTAAAAAAATTATATGCGAGGGCCTGCATGTGAGCTGACCATGTAAAACATTATGTGTGAAGGGCATATATGCGAGGGCATTACATGTGACAAATAAGCATGTTGATATGATGGAAGAGGAGTATGAGAAAAGGAAGATTCAACCATATACTCTTGTTTGTGGTGGAAGGGGTGCATGGGAATACAGTGTATTCAGTACATTATAAACAGCACATTTGAAGTGCCTTTATGTTCAGCCGCTTTCCTCTGGTGGAGTAGAAAAGTCATGGTCAATCCAGGCCTTTTTTACTTTTTATAAGAGTCAACCTGTCAGCATTTTCAGTTAACAGGCGGATACGCTTATCTGTTATAATACCACCAGCAGCACTAAATACCCGCTCAGACAAAACGCTGACGGCAGGGCAGGCCAGCACTTCCAAGACGTAGAGCGCCAGTTCGTGCCACGTGTTCAGCTTGGACACCCAGTAGTTGTAAGGCACTGAGGGATCATTGAGGACTCTGACACGGTCTGCTATGTACTCCTTCACCATCTTCCAAAAATTTTCCCTCTTTGTGATACTAGGCCTCGCATCAGGGTGAGGGTGCTGGCGGGGTGTCATGAAATTGTCCCAGGCTTTGGAGAGTGTTGCCCTGCCTCTGTTGGAACTGCTGTGTGTTCCCCTTGTCACCCAACTTCAGTTGGCCAAGGAACTATGGACTCTGCTGCCAGCTTTGTCAGATGGAGATTTTTGGAGCAATTTTTCAACAAGGATATTCTGGTATTGCACCGTTTTTCTCGTCCTCTCCACCAGAGGAGTGAGAGATGAGAGGTTCTCTTTGTAGCGGGGGAAGAGAAGGGTGAATAACTAGTAATCCGTGTTGTCTAAAATACGTATAACACGCAGGTCGCTGTAAAGGTAGCCTAACATGAAGTCAGCCATGTGTGCCAGAGTACCAACAGGCAAGACTTCGCTGTCCTCATCAGGAGGATCACTCTCAATCTCCTCATCCTCTTCCTCCTCTTCTGCCCACCCACGCAGAACAGATGGAATTAAACTTCCATGGGTACTACCCTCTGTAGCGGAGGCAACCGTCTCCTGCTCCTCCTCCTCCTCCTCTTCAGCCTCCAATTTTTGCTGAGAAGATGAACTGAGGGTGGTCTGGCTATCACCCTGTGTAATGTCTTCCCCCATTTCCACCTCTTCCACATGCAAAGCGTTGGCCTTAATTGTGAGCAGGGAGCATTTGAGTAGACACAGAAGTGGGATGGTTACGCTGATAATAGCGTTATCGCTGCTCACCATTTGTGTTGATTCCTCAAAGTTTCTTAAAACCTCACAGAGGTCAGACATCCATGCCCACTCCACACTTGTGAATAGCGGAAGCTGACTGGAAAGGTAACGACCATGTTACAGCTGGTATTCCACTACTGCCCTCTGCTGCTCACAAAGCCTGGACAACATATGGAATGTCAAGTTCCAGCACGTGCTCAAGCCGCACGACAGCGAGATGGCAATTTCAAGCGCTGCTGCAGCGTTGACAGAGCGGGTGAAGCTGTCAGTGACTTGCGGAAATGTGCACACACGCAGCGCACCTTCACCAGTAGCTCAGGCAAATTGGGGTAGCTTTTGAGAAACCACTAAACCACAAGGTTAAACATGTGGTATAGGCATGGGATGTGTCTGAGCTTGCCGAGCTCCAAAGCCGCCACCAAGTCACGGCCATTATGAGACACAACCATGCCTGGTTCTAGGTTGAGTGGCAAGAGCCACAGCTCAGTCTGTTTTTTTATCCCCTGCCACAGCTCTGCGGTGGTGTGCTGTTTGTCCCCTAAGCATATCAGCTTAAGCACAGCCTGTTGCCGCTTCCCCACTGCAGTGTTACACTGCTTCCAGCTACCAACTGATGACTGACTGGTGCTGCAAGAGGATAATTCTGAGGTGGAAGTGGAGGAGGAGGTGGAGAAGGAGCAGTGGGGGTTGGAGCCACTAACGTAGGTGGTGGCGGAACCCTGATGGAATTAGGGCCCGAAATCTTTTGGCGCTGGTAGCACCTGTGCCATCCCAGGGTACGACTCGCTTCCGGCCTCCACAACATTCACCCAGTGTGCAGTCAGGAAAACATAGCGTCCCTGGCCGAAAGCACTTGTCCATGTGTCCGCGGTTAAGTGGACCTTCCCAGCAACTGCGTTGGTCAGGGCACATGTGATGTTACGAGACACATGTTGGTGTAAGGCGGGCATAGCACACTGTGAAAAATAGTGGCGGCTGGGGACTGCGTAATGAGCGACGGCCTCCGACATCACGCTGCGGAAGGCCTCAGTGTCCACAAGCCTAAATGGCAACATTTCCAAAGCCAGTAATTTGGAAAGTTGTGCATTTAGTGCTATGGCCTGTGGGTGGGTGGCTGGATATTTGTTCTTGCGTTTAAATGCCCGAGGTAAGGACATTTGTACGCTGCACTAGGACAAGGAAGTGGATGTGGTTGCTGATGGTGCTTGCAAAGGTCCAGGTAAAGGGTGGGATGCATCCGGGCCTGTGCCTTCGACAGGGAATTGGCCAGCATGTAACACACAGAAAGAGGAGGCAGTGGTTTGACCCACAGACACAGATTGTGGAACCAGGCGTTCGTCCCACTTATTACGGTGCTTGGATGCCATGTGGCGGATCATGCTGGTGGTGGTGAGTTTGCTAGTGTTCACGACCCAGCTCATTTTCGTATTGGCACAGGTTGCAAACTACTATTCTTTTGTTGTCCGCACTTTTCTCAAAAAAGCGCCATACTGCGCAACATCTACCCCTTGGCTAGGGAGATTTCCGCAAGGGGTTGCTCCGTGGAACAGTTGCGGGCCTGTGTGGTGTTGCCCACCTTCTTCCTTTTCCCACCCCACTGCCTCTTCCAGCCTGTTGCGCTGCTGCAGATCCCTCCCCCTCTGTACTGCTGTCCTCGCTCGGCTTTCCACCTTCCCAGGTTTGGTCAGTGACCTCGTAGTCCAGCACCTCCTCTTCCACTTCCTCACTCTGATCATCCTCCTGATTTGTTGACCTAACCACAACCTTAGTGATTGACAACTGTGTCTCATCCTAATCATCAAACTCTTGAGACAGTATTTATGGTTGACTCATTGGCAACTGTGTCTCATCATCATCCACCTCATTAAACACTAATTGCCGTTCCCCACCATCATGTTCTTGCGACTGTGGATGTTCAAGAGGTTGGGAATCAGGACACAAGATCTCATGTCCCTCTTCAAGTGTGTTTGGCGAGAGGGCTAAATCAAGTAATGGCAATAATAAGGTGTCCTCGGAATATCCAAGTGTGGGATCACTTGATTGGCCAGACTGTAAATGGTAGGAAGGAGGATCAGGGTGAGGATTGTGTTGATCAGACTCCTGTCTACTGAGACTGGACTTGGTGGAAGACAGGGTTGTGCTTAACCGACTGGAAGCATTATCTGCTGCAATCCAACCGACCACCCAGTCACACTGGTCTGACTTTAAGATTGGTGTCCTGCGCCGCCCTGAAAACTGGGACATGAAGCTAGGTATCTTGGATGATTGTTTTTCTTGTGCTCTGGCAGCAGGCACTGTTTCTATGCACCCAGGGCCACTGCCTCTCCGTGCACCATCAGCATCATAGCCACTTCCCCATCCCTTACTGCTTGCCTTCTTCATTTTAAATGTGATATATGCTTGAAAGTATGTCACACGTACAGTAGCGTAGGATTTGGAAGTGTATGTTCAAAAAAATGTACAAAGGTATTTGTGATGAGGAAATGTTATACAGGACAGGTACCACAGTTCGCAGTGTCTACGGAAAAAGTGTACTGAATGCCACTGATATTTTAGGGATGCGCACACTTTAAACAGAAGATGTGGCGCGGATAATTTAACTGTCCACAGGGGACACCGTCTACGGAAAAAGTGTACTGGATGTCACTGATATTTTAGGGATACGCACAATTTACACAGGAAATGTGGCTCGAACAATTTAGCTGTACGCAGGGGACACCGTCTACGGATTAAATGTACTGGATATCACTGATATTTTAGGGATGCGCACACTAGTGTTGATCGAGCACCAAAGTGCTCGTGTGCTTGGGTACTCTGGCCGAACTCATCGGTATGCTCATGTGCTCTACCGAGCACCCGAGCACAATGGAAGTCAATGCGAGAACGCCAGGCATCCCCTGCTCAGAAAAGAAGAGGGTGTCTGGTTCACAAAAAAAGGTTAGAAATTGATGGAAACCCCATCAAAATGGTTTGGAAACAGCATTAGGGTCAATTCAAACGTCCGTAAGCAATGTGCGGACCGCACATCGCCGGTACTATAGGAGAAAATGCCTATTATTGTCCACAATTGCGGACAAGAATAGGACATGCTCTATTTTTTGCGGAAAGAAACGACTTCTCCACCTTGAAACCCTGGCTACTATTCTTTGGGGACGTGGAAGTAAAGTCTGACCACCTGACAAGCGACCTTGGCGGGGGAGGAGAAGGTATAGGTGTCATGTGCTTATCCTATACCTCCCTCCCTAGTGAAGTAAGTTTCTAATTGAGACTCCTTCTCAAATTTTCTATTTGATATTAATAAATCTTTAATCTTCTGCATTCAATTTTAAATAAGCATTTTCCATCTGTTTCACCATAACTGTATGACAGTTATGACAATTACCTCTATCAACTATTGTGGAATCCACTACCACATTAATTAAGCTTGATCGTACCCTGGCGCCCCCTTCTCCCCCCCCCCCCCCCCCGGCTAAACCTCATCCCTTCCTTTCAACATCACGCTGTTGGGGTCATTAGCAATCCTTTTTTCTACACACTTGCAACCATTGCAGTGTATTCCTTTACACTGCCCACTCTAGGGTGCAGCCTCGGAACACGTCCATTTCCCTTTTGCTCACATTAAACCTTTTTTACTGTAATCCACCCAATAGCTCCCTTGGCGCTCCATAATCCATCTTGCTCATTTTGCTCCTTTTTTTTTCTCCTTGACCACCCTGTCATATGTAAGGACTTGCTTTATCTGTTTTAGTTTTCTTCTTACTTTTTTAAATCTTCTTTTCTCTTATGTTGGGAAGACATTTTGGTGTGTTGAAACCAATTGCTAGTATTCCATAGAGCTATAGATTCAAGTAACAGTGGTTTCAACTAGAGATGAGCCAATCAGTTCGTAATGAACCGGATTCATTATGAACTTCCCAAAAATGTGTCCACAAGACGAACCCGAAGCTTTTCAGGTTTGCTTAAGACAAATCCAGTAAAATGGGACAAATCACCATTTTACTGCACATGTTGGTGGGAAAAGGCATGAGAGAGGAAGAAAAGAGGGATGCTCACAGTTTACATTTTTTATTCAGTGCATCATATCTGTCCATGTGAAACACATTGCATTGTAGCAGAAGCATTTTACAACAATAAAACCATCTGCTGCTGCTGAGCAATTGCTATTTTATTTTCACAGCATCATATCTGTATTATTTTTAAATGCATTGCAGTGTAGTAACAGCAATAAAAACATTTTTCTACCAGCGAAATTGAATGTAAATTACACCGTACACAGACATCAAAACGCCTTGCCTGCAAAGTGTTGATGTGGGGGGAATAAGCTCAATATAAGTGTACAACGCATGTTTTAAATCTGAGTGAAAACACCTGAAATAGTAGTCCTAGATCTGGGAAAGGGCATCTCCAGACAGTTCAATTGTTGGTGTGGGTTTCAAAAATAGCAATACAAGTTTACAATGCTTGTTTTACAATCCAGAAGGTTCTGTTTTAAATCTCTAAGTGAAAACGCCTGACATCTAGGACAGGACATCTCCAGATAGTTTAAGTGTTGGTGTGGGTTGTGAAAATAGGAATACAAGTGTACAATGTGTGTTTTACATTCCAGAGGCTACCATTTTAAACCTCTAAGTAAAAACACCTGAAATAGTCTGGGACAGGGCATCTCTAGGACTTGTAGGGAGGCGACAAAGGTGGGAGAATGGAGCCTTTAGGAGCAGGAACAATGCCCCCCTGCTCCTAGAGGCTAATTAGCATATTATAAAAGTTAGATTTCTGGCGTAACGGGGCATAGATAAAAGTAGGAATAGGCTAGTTAGGTTCAGCTGACATTACCACATCGATAATGTCAGCTAGCTTAATAGGGTTCAATCTGGTGACAGAAACCCTTTAAGTGTTGGTGTAGGCTGCAAAAATAAAAATACAGTGTACAACACATGTTTTACAAGCCAAAGGGTACCATTTTAAATCTCTGAGTGAAAACACCTGAAATAATACAGCATCTCCAGACAGTTCAAGTGTTGAGGGGGAGGAAGAATAATCTCATAATAGGTTGATAATTTGGGTTTTACTCTAGAGAAAGCTTTTTTCTGAACCTGCATATTTAACCACATATGAGACATTAGGCCCAAATCTGTTAGTGTTGCCAATACTACATTATTCCCAAAGTAAATTGTCAATAGCAGTGTCTCCAGTGTGTTTGTAAAAAGGGAAGGACATTTAATTGCACCTCTCTGTCGTTAAGTTCCCAGAAAACAGAGTTGCAAACCATTCCCTACTTTGTGTGACTGCGTACATTAGACCAAATGTCTGCAATACAGAAGGGCTCCAAACGAAAGACCCAGGGCCTGGCGCCCCAGGGTAGCAGCGGATGCAGCCCCCAAGAGTGAGCCCACATGGACCCCACCCCCTGACGATTATCAGCCCCAAATTCCTGAGTTTGGGGGCAACTCAGGAATTTTGATAGATTGTGCAGACTTCACTGAGCTAGATTTTTTAAAAATCTTCTTCTCTGAAGATTTTGTAAATCGAATGGTGGCCCAAACCAATTTGTACGCCCAACAATTCATTGCTCAGAACCCTAGTTCACCATATGGTAGACCCCTAGTTTGGACCCCAGTAGATGCAGCAGAGATGAAGAAGTTTTGGGGACTCGTGCTGCATATGGGCGTAGTAAAGAAGCCAAACGTTAGGCAATATTGGAGTTCTGACTATTTTTCTACCAGACTCTAATTTACAGTCAGACCATGATCCAGAAGCGATTTGAATCAATCCGAAAATTCCTACACTACAATGACAATACACAGTGCCCACCCTTTTTTCTACACACTTGCAACTATTGCAGTGTATTCCTTTACACTGTCCACTCTAGGGTGCAGCCTCGGAACACGTCCATTTCCCTTTTGCTCACATTAAACCCTTTTTCCTGTAATCCACCCAATAGCTCCCTTGGCGCTCCATAATCCATCTTGCTCATTTTGCTCCTTTTTTTTTCTCCTTGACCACCCTGTCATATGTAAGGACTTGCTTTATCTGTTTTAGTTTTCTTCTTACTTTTTTAAATCTTCTTTTCTCTTATGTTGGGAAGACATTTTGGTGTGTTGAAACCAATTGCTAGTATTCCATAGAGCTATAGATTCAAGTAACAGTGGTTTCAACTAGAGATGAGCCAATCAGTTCGTAATGAACCGGATTCATTATGAACTTCCCAAAAATGTGTCCACAAGACGAACCCGAAGCTTTTCAGGTTTGCTTAAGACAAATCCAGTAAAATGGGACAAATCACCATTTTACTGCACATGTTGGTGGGAAAAGGCATGAGAGAGGAAGAAAAGAGGGATGCTCACAGTTTACATTTTTTATTCAGTGCATCATATCTGTCCATGTGAAACACATTGCATTGTAGCAGAAGCATTTTACAACAATAAAACCATCTGCTGCTGCTGAGCAATTGCTATTTTATTTTCACAGCATCATATCTGTATTATTTTTAAATGCATTGCAGTGTAGTAACAGCAATAAAAACATTTTTCTACCAGCGAAATTGAATGTAAATTACACCGTACACAGACATCAAAACGCCTTGCCTGCAAAGTGTTGATGTGGGGGGAATAAGCTCAATATAAGTGTACAACGCATGTTTTAAATCTGAGTGAAAACACCTGAAATAGTAGTCCTAGATCTGGGAAAGGGCATCTCCAGACAGTTCAATTGTTGGTGTGGGTTTCA
This sequence comes from Bufo bufo, assembly GCF_905171765.1. Lineage (NCBI taxonomy): Eukaryota > Metazoa > Chordata > Amphibia > Anura > Bufonidae > Bufo > Bufo bufo. The sequence continues at coordinate 421,729,956 of NC_053390.1, forward strand.
AAAATAGCAATACAAGTTTACAATGCTTGTTTTACAATCCAGAAGGTTCTGTTTTAAATCTCTAAGTGAAAACGCCTGACATCTAGGACAGGACATCTCCAGATAGTTTAAGTGTTGGTGTGGGTTGTGAAAATAGGAATACAAGTGTACAATGTGTGTTTTACATTCCAGAGGCTACCATTTTAAACCTCTAAGTAAAAACACCTGAAATAGTCTGGGACAGGGCATCTCTAGGACTTGTAGGGAGGCGACAAAGGTGGGAGAATGGAGCCTTTAGGAGCAGGAACAATGCCCCCCTGCTCCTAGAGGCTAATTAGCATATTATAAAAGTTAGATTTCTGGCGTAACGGGGCATAGATAAAAGTAGGAATAGGCTAGTTAGGTTCAGCTGACATTACCACATCGCTAATGTCAGCTAGCTTAATAGGGTTCAATCTGGTGACAGAAACCCTTTAAGTGTTGGTGTAGGCTGCAAAAATAAAAATACAGTGTACAACACATGTTTTACAAGCCAAAGGGTACCATTTTAAATCTCTGAGTGAAAACACCTGAAATAATACAGCATCTCCAGACAGTTCAAGTGTTGAGGGGGAGGAAGAATAATCTCATAATAGGTTGATAATTTGGGTTTTACTCTAGAGAAAGCTTTTTTCTGAACCTGCATATTTAACCACATATGAGACATTAGGCCCAAATCTGTTAGTGTTGCCAATACTACATTATTCCCAAAGTAAATTGTCAATAGCAGTGTCTCCAGTGTGTTTGTAAAAAGGGAAGGACATTTAATTGCACCTCTCTGTCGTTAAGTTCCCAGAAAACAGAGTTGCAAACCATTCCCTACTTTGTGTGACTGCGTACATTAGACCAAATGTCTGCAATACAGAAGGGCTCCAAACGAAAGACCCAGGGCCTGGCGCCCCAGGGTAGCAGCGGATGCAGCCCCCAAGAGTGAGCCCACATGGACCCCACCCCCTGACGATTATCAGCCCCAAATTCCTGAGTTTGGGGGCAACTCAGGAATTTTGATAGATTGTGCAGACTTCACTGAGCTAGATTTTTTAAAAATCTTCTTCTCTGAAGATTTTGTAAATCGAATGGTGGCCCAAACCAATTTGTACGCCCAACAATTCATTGCTCAGAACCCTAGTTCACCATATGGTAGACCCCTAGTTTGGACCCCAGTAGATGCAGCAGAGATGAAGAAGTTTTGGGGACTCGTGCTGCATATGGGCGTAGTAAAGAAGCCAAACGTTAGGCAATATTGGAGTTCTGACTATTTTTCTACCAGACTCTAATTTACAGTCAGACCATGATCCAGAAGCGATTTGAATCAATCCGAAAATTCCTACACTACAATGACAATACACAGTGCCCACCCTTTTTTCTACACACTTGCAACTATTGCAGTGTATTCCTTTACACTGTCCACTCTAGGGTGCAGCCTCGGAACACGTCCATTTCCCTTTTGCTCACATTAAACCCTTTTTCCTGTAATCCACCCAATAGCTCCCTTGGCGCTCCATAATCCATCTTGCTCATTTTGCTCCTTTTTTTTTCTCCTTGACCACCCTGTCATATGTAAGGACTTGCTTTATCTGTTTTAGTTTTCTTCTTACTTTTTTAAATCTTCTTTTCTCTTATGTTGGGAAGACATTTTGGTGTGTTGAAACCAATTGCTAGTATTCCATAGAGCTATAGATTCAAGTAACAGTGGTTTCAACTAGAGATGAGCCAATCAGTTCGTAATGAACCGGATTCATTATGAACTTCCCAAAAATGTGTCCACAAGACGAACCCGAAGCTTTTCAGGTTTGCTTAAGACAAATCCAGTAAAATGGGACAAATCACCATTTTACTGCACATGTTGGTGGGAAAAGGCATGAGAGAGGAAGAAAAGAGGGATGCTCACAGTTTACATTTTTTATTCAGTGCATCATATCTGTCCATGTGAAACACATTGCATTGTAGCAGAAGCATTTTACAACAATAAAACCATCTGCTGCTGCTGAGCAATTGCTATTTTATTTTCACAGCATCATATCTGTATTATTTTTAAATGCATTGCAGTGTAGTAACAGCAATAAAAACATTTTTCTACCAGCGAAATTGAATGTAAATTACACCGTACACAGACATCAAAACGCCTTGCCTGCAAAGTGTTGATGTGGGGGGAATAAGCTCAATATAAGTGTACAACGCATGTTTTAAATCTGAGTGAAAACACCTGAAATAGTAGTCCTAGATCTGGGAAAGGGCATCTCCAGACAGTTCAATTGTTGGTGTGGGTTTCAAAAATAGCAATACAAGTTTACAATGCTTGTTTTACAATCCAGAAGGTTCTGTTTTAAATCTCTAAGTGAAAACGCCTGACATCTAGGACAGGACATCTCCAGATAGTTTAAGTGTTGGTGTGGGTTGTGAAAATAGGAATACAAGTGTACAATGTGTGTTTTACATTCCAGAGGCTACCATTTTAAACCTCTAAGTAAAAACACCTGAAATAGTCTGGGACAGGGCATCTCTAGGACTTGTAGGGAGGCGACAAAGGTGGGAGAATGGAGCCTTTAGGAGCAGGAACAATGCCCCCCTGCTCCTAGAGGCTAATTAGCATATTATAAAAGTTAGATTTCTGGCGTAACGGGGCATAGATAAAAGTAGGAATAGGCTAGTTAGGTTCAGCTGACATTACCACATCGATAATGTCAGCTAGCTTAATAGGGTTCAATCTGGTGACAGAAACCCTTTAAGTGTTGGTGTAGGCTGCAAAAATAAAAATACAGTGTACAACACATGTTTTACAAGCCAAAGGGTACCATTTTAAATCTCTGAGTGAAAACACCTGAAATAATACAGCATCTCCAGACAGTTCAAGTGTTGAGGGGGAGGAAGAATAATCTCATAATAGGTTGATAATTTGGGTTTTACTCTAGAGAAAGCTTTTTTCTGAACCTGCATATTTAACCACATATGAGACATTAGGCCCAAATCTGTTAGTGTTGCCAATACTACATTATTCCCAAAGTAAATTGTCAATAGCAGTGTCTCCAGTGTGTTTGTAAAAAGGGAAGGACATTTAATTGCACCTCTCTGTCGTTAAGTTCCCAGAAAACAGAGTTGCAAACCATTCCCTACTTTGTGTGACTGCGTACATTAGACCAAATGTCTGCAATACAGAAGGGCTCCAAACGAAAGACCCAGGGCCTGGCGCCCCAGGGTAGCAGCGGATGCAGCCCCCAAGAGTGAGCCCACATGGACCCCACCCCCTGACGATTATCAGCCCCAAATTCCTGAGTTTGGGGGCAACTCAGGAATTTTGATAGATTGTGCAGACTTCACTGAGCTAGATTTTTTAAAAATCTTCTTCTCTGAAGATTTTGTAAATCGAATGGTGGCCCAAACCAATTTGTACGCCCAACAATTCATTGCTCAGAACCCTAGTTCACCATATGGTAGACCCCTAGTTTGGACCCCAGTAGATGCAGCAGAGATGAAGAAGTTTTGGGGACTCGTGCTGCATATGGGCGTAGTAAAGAAGCCAAACGTTAGGCAATATTGGAGTTCTGACTATTTTTCTACCAGACTCTAATTTACAGTCAGACCATGATCCAGAAGCGATTTGAATCAATCCGAAAATTCCTACACTACAATGACAATACACAGTGCCCACCCTTTTTTCTACACACTTGCAACTATTGCAGTGTATTCCTTTACACTGTCCACTCTAGGGTGCAGCCTCGGAACACGTCCATTTCCCTTTTGCTCACATTAAACCCTTTTTCCTGTAATCCACCCAATAGCTCCCTTGGCGCTCCATAATCCATCTTGCTCATTTTGCTCCTTTTTTTTTCTCCTTGACCACCCTGTCATATGTAAGGACTTGCTTTATCTGTTTTAGTTTTCTTCTTACTTTTTTAAATCTTCTTTTCTCTTATGTTGGGAAGACATTTTGGTGTGTTGAAACCAATTGCTAGTATTCCATAGAGCTATAGATTCAAGTAACAGTGGTTTCAACTAGAGATGAGCCAATCAGTTCGTAATGAACCGGATTCATTATGAACTTCCCAAAAATGTGTCCACAAGACGAACCCGAAGCTTTTCAGGTTTGCTTAAGACAAATCCAGTAAAATGGGACAAATCACCATTTTACTGCACATGTTGGTGGGAAAAGGCATGAGAGAGGAAGAAAAGAGGGATGCTCACAGTTTACATTTTTTATTCAGTGCATCATATCTGTCCATGTGAAACACATTGCATTGTAGCAGAAGCATTTTACAACAATAAAACCATCTGCTGCTGCTGAGCAATTGCTATTTTATTTTCACAGCATCATATCTGTATTATTTTTAAATGCATTGCAGTGTAGTAACAGCAATAAAAACATTTTTCTACCAGCGAAATTGAATGTAAATTACACCGTACACAGACATCAAAACGCCTTGCCTGCAAAGTGTTGATGTGGGGGGAATAAGCTCAATATAAGTGTACAACGCATGTTTTAAATCTGAGTGAAAACACCTGAAATAGTAGTCCTAGATCTGGGAAAGGGCATCTCCAGACAGTTCAATTGTTGGTGTGGGTTTCAAAAATAGCAATACAAGTTTACAATGCTTGTTTTACAATCCAGAAGGTTCTGTTTTAAATCTCTAAGTGAAAACGCCTGACATCTAGGACAGGACATCTCCAGATAGTTTAAGTGTTGGTGTGGGTTGTGAAAATAGGAATACAAGTGTACAATGTGTGTTTTACATTCCAGAGGCTACCATTTTAAACCTCTAAGTAAAAACACCTGAAATAGTCTGGGACAGGGCATCTCTAGGACTTGTAGGGAGGCGACAAAGGTGGGAGAATGGAGCCTTTAGGAGCAGGAACAATGCCCCCCTGCTCCTAGAGGCTAATTAGCATATTATAAAAGTTAGATTTCTGGCGTAACGGGGCATAGATAAAAGTAGGAATAGGCTAGTTAGGTTCAGCTGACATTACCACATCGCTAATGTCAGCTAGCTTAATAGGGTTCAATCTGGTGACAGAAACCCTTTAAGTGTTGGTGTAGGCTGCAAAAATAAAAATACAGTGTACAACACATGTTTTACAAGCCAAAGGGTACCATTTTAAATCTCTGAGTGAAAACACCTGAAATAATACAGCATCTCCAGACAGTTCAAGTGTTGAGGGGGAGGAAGAATAATCTCATAATAGGTTGATAATTTGGGTTTTACTCTAGAGAAAGCTTTTTTCTGAACCTGCATATTTAACCACATATGAGACATTAGGCCCAAATCTGTTAGTGTTGCCAATACTACATTATTCCCAAAGTAAATTGTCAATAGCAGTGTCTCCAGTGTGTTTGTAAAAAGGGAAGGACATTTAATTGCACCTCTCTGTCGTTAAGTTCCCAGAAAACAGAGTTGCAAACCATTCCCTACTTTGTGTGACTGCGTACATTAGACCAAATGTCTGCAATACAGAAGGGCTCCAAACGAAAGACCCAGGGCCTGGCGCCCCAGGGTAGCAGCGGATGCAGCCCCCAAGAGTGAGCCCACATGGACCCCACCCCCTGACGATTATCAGCCCCAAATTCCTGAGTTTGGGGGCAACTCAGGAATTTTGATAGATTGTGCAGACTTCACTGAGCTAGATTTTTTAAAAATCTTCTTCTCTGAAGATTTTGTAAATCGAATGGTGGCCCAAACCAATTTGTACGCCCAACAATTCATTGCTCAGAACCCTAGTTCACCATATGGTAGACCCCTAGTTTGGACCCCAGTAGATGCAGCAGAGATGAAGAAGTTTTGGGGACTCGTGCTGCATATGGGCGTAGTAAAGAAGCCAAACGTTAGGCAATATTGGAGTTCTGACTATTTTTCTACCAGACTCTAATTTACAGTCAGACCATGATCCAGAAGCGATTTGAATCAATCCGAAAATTCCTACACTACAATGACAATACACAGTGCCCACCCTTTTTTCTACACACTTGCAACTATTGCAGTGTATTCCTTTACACTGTCCACTCTAGGGTGCAGCCTCGGAACACGTCCATTTCCCTTTTGCTCACATTAAACCCTTTTTCCTGTAATCCACCCAATAGCTCCCTTGGCGCTCCATAATCCATCTTGCTCATTTTGCTCCTTTTTTTTTCTCCTTGACCACCCTGTCATATGTAAGGACTTGCTTTATCTGTTTTAGTTTTCTTCTTACTTTTTTAAATCTTCTTTTCTCTTATGTTGGGAAGACATTTTGGTGTGTTGAAACCAATTGCTAGTATTCCATAGAGCTATAGATTCAAGTAACAGTGGTTTCAACTAGAGATGAGCCAATCAGTTCGTAATGAACCGGATTCATTATGAACTTCCCAAAAATGTGTCCACAAGACGAACCCGAAGCTTTTCAGGTTTGCTTAAGACAAATCCAGTAAAATGGGACAAATCACCATTTTACTGCACATGTTGGTGGGAAAAGGCATGAGAGAGGAAGAAAAGAGGGATGCTCACAGTTTACATTTTTTATTCAGTGCATCATATCTGTCCATGTGAAACACATTGCATTGTAGCAGAAGCATTTTACAACAATAAAACCATCTGCTGCTGCTGAGCAATTGCTATTTTATTTTCACAGCATCATATCTGTATTATTTTTAAATGCATTGCAGTGTAGTAACAGCAATAAAAACATTTTTCTACCAGCGAAATTGAATGTAAATTACACCGTACACAGACATCAAAACGCCTTGCCTGCAAAGTGTTGATGTGGGGGGAATAAGCTCAATATAAGTGTACAACGCATGTTTTAAATCTGAGTGAAAACACCTGAAATAGTAGTCCTAGATCTGGGAAAGGGCATCTCCAGACAGTTCAATTGTTGGTGTGGGTTTCAAAAATAGCAATACAAGTTTACAATGCTTGTTTTACAATCCAGAAGGTTCTGTTTTAAATCTCTAAGTGAAAACGCCTGACATCTAGGACAGGACATCTCCAGATAGTTTAAGTGTTGGTGTGGGTTGTGAAAATAGGAATACAAGTGTACAATGTGTGTTTTACATTCCAGAGGCTACCATTTTAAACCTCTAAGTAAAAACACCTGAAATAGTCTGGGACAGGGCATCTCTAGGACTTGTAGGGAGGCGACAAAGGTGGGAGAATGGAGCCTTTAGGAGCAGGAACAATGCCCCCCTGCTCCTAGAGGCTAATTAGCATATTATAAAAGTTAGATTTCTGGCGTAACGGGGCATAGATAAAAGTAGGAATAGGCTAGTTAGGTTCAGCTGACATTACCACATCGCTAATGTCAGCTAGCTTAATAGGGTTCAATCTGGTGACAGAAACCCTTTAAGTGTTGGTGTAGGCTGCAAAAATAAAAATACAGTGTACAACACATGTTTTACAAGCCAAAGGGTACCATTTTAAATCTCTGAGTGAAAACACCTGAAATAATACAGCATCTCCAGACAGTTCAAGTGTTGAGGGGGAGGAAGAATAATCTCATAATAGGTTGATAATTTGGGTTTTACTCTAGAGAAAGCTTTTTTCTGAACCTGCATATTTAACCACATATAAGACATTAGGCCCAAATCTGTTAGTGTTGCCAATACTACATTATTCCCAAAGTAAATTGTCAATAGCAGTGTCTCCAGTGTGTTTGTAAAAAGGGAAGGACATTTAATTGCACCTCTCTGTCGTTAAGTTCCCAGAAAAAAGAGTTGCAAACCATTCCCTACTTTGTGTGACTGCGTACATTAGACCAAATGTCTGCAATACAGAAGGGCTCCAAACGAAAGACCCAGGGCCTGGCGCCCCAGGGTAGCAGCGGATGCAGCCCCCAAGAGTGAGCCCACATGGACCCCACCCCCTGACGATTATCAGCCCCAAATTCCTGAGTTTGGGGGCAACTCAGGAATTTTGATAGATTGTGCAGACTTCACTGAGCTAGATTTTTTAAAAATCTTCTTCTCTGAAGATTTTGTAAATCGAATGGTGGCCCAAACCAATTTGTACGCCCAACAATTCATTGCTCAGAACCCTAGTTCACCATATGGTAGACCCCTAGTTTGGACCCCAGTAGATGCAGCAGAGATGAAGAAGTTTTGGGGACTCGTGCTGCATATGGGCGTAGTAAAGAAGCCAAACGTTAGGCAATATTGGAGTTCTGACTATTTTTCTACCAGACTCTAATTTACAGTCAGACCATGATCCAGAAGCGATTTGAATCAATCCGAAAATTCCTACACTACAATGACAATACACAGTGCCCACCCTTTTTTCTACACACTTGCAACTATTGCAGTGTATTCCTTTACACTGTCCACTCTAGGGTGCAGCCTCGGAACACGTCCATTTCCCTTTTGCTCACATTAAACCCTTTTTCCTGTAATCCACCCAATAGCTCCCTTGGCGCTCCATAATCCATCTTGCTCATTTTGCTCCTTTTTTTTTCTCCTTGACCACCCTGTCATATGTAAGGACTTGCTTTATCTGTTTTAGTTTTCTTCTTACTTTTTTAAATCTTCTTTTCTCTTATGTTGGGAAGACATTTTGGTGTGTTGAAACCAATTGCTAGTATTCCATAGAGCTATAACATAGTAACATAGTAACATAGTACATAAGGCCGAAAAAAGACATTTGTCCATCCAGTTCGGCCTGTTATCCTGCAAGTTGATCCAGAGGAAGGCAAAAAACCCTGTGAGGTAGAAGCCAATTTTCTCCACTTTAGGGGAATAAAAAATTTCTTCCCGACTCCAATCAGAATAACTCCCTGGATCAACGACCCCTCTCTAGTAGCTATAGCCTGTAATATTATTACGCTCTAGAAACACATCCAGGCCCCTCTTGAATTCCTTTATTGTACTCACCATCACCACCTCCTCAGGCAGAGAGTTCCATAGTCTCACTGCTCTTACCGTAAAGAATCCTCTTCTATGTTTGTGTACAAACCTTCTTTCCTCCAGACGCAGAGGATGTCCCCTCGTCACAGTCACAGTCCTGGGGATAAATAGCTGATGGGATAGATCTCTGTACTGACCCCTGATATATTTATACATATTAATTAGATCTCCCCTCAGTCGTCTTTTTTCTAAAGTGAATAACCCTAATTTTGATAATCTTTCAGGGTACTGTAGTTGCCCCATTCCAGTTATTACTTTAGTTGCCCTTCTCTGAACCCTCTCTAGCTCTGCTATGTCTGCCTTGTTTACAGGAGCCCAGAACTGTACACAGTACTCCATGTGTGGTCTGACTAGCGATTTGTAAAGTGGTAGGACTATGTTCATATCACGGGAATCTATGCCCCTTTTGATGCAACCCATTATCTTGTTGGCCTTGGCAGCAGCTGCCTGACACTGGTTTTTGCTGTTTAGTTTGCTGTTTATTAAAATTCCTAGATCCTTTTCCATGTCAGTGTTACCGAGTGTTTTACCATTTAGTATGTACGGGTGACTTGCATTTTTCCTTCCCATGTGCATAACCTTACATTTATCAGTGTTAAACCTCATCTGCCACTTATCTGCCCAAGCCTCCAATCTATCCAGATCCCTCTGTAGTAGTATACTGTCCTCTTCAGTGTAAATTACTTTACACAGTTTAGTGTCATCTGCGAAAATTGATACTTTACTATGCAAGCCTTCTACAAGATCATTAATAAATATATTGAAGAGAATAGGGCCCAATACTGACCCCTGAGGTACCCCACTAGTGACAGTGACCCAATCTGAATGTGTACCGTTAATAACCACCCTCTGTTTTCTATCACTCAGCCAGTTACTTACCCACATACAGATGTTTTCTCCCAGTCCGAGCATTCTCATTTTATATACTAACCTTTTATGCGGTACAGTGTCAAATGCTTTGGAGATTCAAGTAACAGTGGTTTCAACTAGAGATGAGCCAATCAGTTCGTAATGAACCGGATTCATTATGAACTTCCCAAAAATGTGTCCACAAGACGAACCCGAAGCTTTTCAGGTTTGCTTAAGACAAATCCAGTAAAATGGGACAAATCACCATTTTACTGCACATGTTGGTGGGAAAAGGCATGAGAGAGGAAGAAAAGAGGGATGCTCACAGTTTACATTTTTTATTCAGTGCATCATATCTGTCCATGTGAAACACATTGCATTGTAGCAGAAGCATTTTACAACAATAAAACCATCTGCTGCTGCTGAGCAATTGCTATTTAATTTCACAGCATCATATCTGTATTATTTTTAAATGCATTGCAGTGTAGTAACAGCAATAAAAACATTTTTCTACCAGCGAAATTGAATGTAAATTACACCGTACACAGACATCAAAACGCCTTGCCTGCAAAGTGTTGATGTGGGGGGAATAAGCTCAATATAAGTGTACAACGCATGTTTTAAATCTGAGTGAAAACACCTGAAATAGTAGTCCTAGATCTGGGAAAGGGCATCTCCAGACAGTTCAATTGTTGGTGTGGGTTTCAAAAATAGCAATACAAGTTTACAATGCTTGTTTTACAATCCAGAAGGTTCTGTTTTAAATCTCTAAGTGAAAACGCCTGACATCTAGGACAGGACATCTCCAGATAGTTTAAGTTTAAGTGTTGGTGTGGGTTGTGAAAATAGGAATACAAGTGTACAATGTGTGTTTTACATTCCAGAGGCTACCATTTTAAACCTCTAAGTAAAAACACCTGAAATAGTCTGGGACAGGGCATCTCTAGACAGTTTAAGTGTTGGTGTGGGTCGCAAAAATAGCTATACAAGTTTACAATGTGTGTTTTACAATCTAGAGCAAGGGTAGGCACCTCCGGCACTCCAGCTGCTGTGAAACTACAACTCCCAGCAAGTATAATTGCTCTGCTCTTCTCAGAACTCCCATAGAAATGAATGGTGCATGCTGGGAATTGAGGTTTCACAACAGCTGGAGTGCCAAAGGTTGCTGACCCCTGATCCAGAGGGTACAGTTTTAAATCTGTTAGTAAAAAAACACCTGAAATAGTAGTCCAAAATCTAGGACAGGCGCTCGCAGGCTGCCAGCTTCCTCACCCCGCCTGTGCCGAATACTGAACGGTGCGAGATTTCAACCAGAGACAGGGCTGGCAGACAGATGCGAGCGCTGCTTGGGCTGGCCATGTCAATCAGGACATGTAGGGAGGCGACAAAGGTGGGAGAACAGAGCCTTTAGGAGCAGGAACAATGCCCCCCTGCTCCTAGAGGCTGATTAGCATATTATAAAAGTTAGATTTCTGGCGTAACAGGGCATAGATAAAAGTAGGGATAGGCTAGTTAGGTTCAGCTGACATTAGCACATCGCTAATGTCAGCTAGCTTAATAGGGTTCAATCTGGTGACAGAAACCCTTTAAGTGTTGGTGTAGGTCGCAAAAATAAAAATACAGTGTACAACACATGTTTTACAAGCCAGAGGGTACCATTTTAAATCTCTGAGTGAAAACACCTGAAATAATACGGCATCTCCAGACAGTTCAAATGTTGAGGGGGAGGAGGAATAATCTCATAATAGGTTGATCAGTGTTTTACACTAGAGAAAGCTTTTTTCTGAACCTGCATATTTAACCGCATATTTAACCGCATATAAGACATTAGGCCCAAATCTGTTAGTGTTGCCAATACTACATTATTCCCAAAGTAAATTATCAATAGCAGTGTCTCCAGTGTGTTTGTAAAAAGGGAAGGACATTCACCCCTCTGTCTTTAAGTTCCCAGAAAACAGAGTTGCAAACCATTCCCTACTTTGTGTGACTGTGTACATTAGACCAAATGTCTGCAATACAGAAGGGCTCCAAACGAAAGACCCAGGGCCTGGCCTTGTCCTCTTAGAGCCAGAATATGGGTAGTAGCAGCATCAGCTATCCGGCTAGAAGAAGTAATAGTAACACTAACAGTAATAATAGTAGTAGTAATAGTGTAGTAGTTAGTAGTATTAGTAGTACTCGGCCACAGTTCTCCCTGGCATCGGAAAGGTGCAACATTATCATTTAGGAGAAAGAGGATGAGATTGTGGATTGGATAGCTTACTCTTACTCTCAGGGAAGGATGACGTGGAGGTGACTTCTGAGTCTGACACTGTGTCTTGGAGCCAGGGGAGCCTTTCAGTCTTCTCTGTCTTCACTGCCCCTTTCTAGTGGGGTACCTTCTTTTTCCTAAGAATATGCAACAAATCACCACCATGTTCTATGGCAGATAGTCAAGAGAGTCTCCTTGTTGATAACTTGTGTGAGATGAGTCAGCGTTTGAAATGCCCAGAGAAGGAGGTTCAGGAGGAGGCAGGGGACCCAATGCATGGCTTTGTTGGTGGTGGAAATAGCCACGATATTGGCAGTGGGAGCAGCAACAGTGGCAGTCGGGGCAAATACAGAGCAGGGAATTAGTAGAGGGGGTCAAATGTGCCCAACATGAAATATCACAGTCTGATAAAAGCAGCATGGATGATGAGGATTTCAATAATAATTGTGTGTTGGACAGGACCTGGGAGCCGGATTGGAGTTCTGAGGAGGAGGTAACATTAAAGTAGGAGGGTGGGGGCAGTGGCAGCAATAAGGAGCAGAGGTGACATATAGCCTGAACCTCCCAAAGAACTGCCAGCGCCAGATCTGCTTTGGGAACTGGTAATACCACTGACACTGTAGGTGCATTAGGCCCAAAAACGTGCCACTCTCGGTTGCCTCTAGCTCTGCGTGAGTATCTCTCATCTGGCAGTTTTTCTCCACACTGCCGCAAGACACCAGCATTAACCTATGCAAGCTCTGCAAGAATAAAATAAGCCGTGGGCAGTCAAACACAAACATAGACACCGCAGCTCTACTCAACCCCATGAAGAAGCATCACCCCATTGCATGGGCAAACAGAGGTGGCAGCCAGCTACCGCAACAAGATTTTGCTCCTTCTCTCGGTCTCCCTGGTGGCAGCCAGGCCACATCAATGGGCAGCATGGTGTCTTTCATATCATCGTCATCACTTTCTAATTCTCCCGCTCAGACTCCTCCACCTCTCTGTCGACAGCCATTGATAACGGAATGCGTTGCCAAGGATATGCCCAGCAATCCGCTAATGCACAAGCTTAATTCCTACCTGGCCAAGTTGATGGCGGTGCAGTCGCTGCCTTAACATTTAGTCCAGTCAGCTGCCTTTAGGCAGCTGATGGCATGTGCTCAGCCCTGCTGGAAGATACCTAGCCACCATTATTTCTATGACAAAGCCATCCCTGACTTGTACTCACAGGATGGCTCTTTGCGATTGTGGCTGTGCTGCATGGTGCATGCCACAGTGAACACCTGGACCAAATTTTACAGGCAGGAATATGTCTTTCATGGCTCACTTGGTCAACGATTTTTGCAGCAGCAGTGAGGCTCTCACACCAGGCACTTATCCCCCTCCTCCACCTCTTCCTCCAAGTACACCCTCCTCTCCCTAACAGCAGCAGGGCACAGCTTCGCTCCCACTCCTCTTGCTTCCTATCGCGTGTCAAGTCAAGCGTTGCCATGCACTGTTGGAGCTGATCGGCCTGGGCGAGAGTAGTAACACAGGAGAGCAGTTGCTAAATTACATCAAGCATCAAACTGACTGTCCACCACATCAACTCTAACTGGGCAAGGTGGTCAGTGACAATGGTCACAACATAGTGTTCTCACTCAACCTGGGGGAAATAACACATGCTCCCTGCATGGCGCACATTATTAAACTAGTCATGCAACGCTTTTTCAAAAAGTACACTGGCTTAAAGAAAGCTGGCAATGTGCAGGAGACTGTCCGTGCATTTCAACCATTCCTATGTGGCGAGGAACACTCTCCTAGACTTTCTGCGACAGAATGGTCTGCCGTTACACCACTTAATCCGCGACGTTCCAACTCTCCGGAATTCAACATTGCTGTGAATGATTTTGTTATTTATACCGCTTTAACAAGGAGCATGTGCTCTTTTGAGTTCAGACAGTGGCAGCTCATCCAAAATGCCTGTCAGGCCCTGAAGCCCTTCGAAGAGGTCACAAAGTTTGTCGGTAGGGATAACTGTGGCATGAACAATCTCATCCCCCTCATATTTATCTTAGAACAGATGCTGACGCTCATGCAGCAGGGGATAACGGTGGAAGAAGAACAGATAAAGCGTCTTGCTGTCCGCCCTGTAGCTGTTGAGGACCCACAAGGGGAAACTCCCAGGGAGAAAGAGGATGAGAGCTGCCACTGGAAGAGGAGGTGGAGGAGCAGCAGTATGATGATGACACCGGCCACGACACCCAATTGTCTCGGGGGGGTGGAGCAGGAGACAACTGGCAACTCAGGCATGCTGGGTGGAATTGTGTCCTGTATGCTTGCTTGCTTACGCACTGACAGGCGTATCATTCACATCAAGCAGTCTGATGATTACTGGATAGATGTGCTTTTAGACCCTCAGCATCAAAGCAAAATGGGAGAATGTTATCCTCCCTCCAAAAGGGAGGTCAAGTTACATTATTACCAGAAAACACTGTGTACGCAGCTTGCCACAACTAATGCCGTGCCAGGCTGAGGCAAATCAGCCAGAGAAGACCTCCTGCCTCAATGCCTACCTGGACTCTGGCCTGTCTCTCGTGCATACCTTGTTCCCTGACCTCATGAACTTCTCAGCAGGCAGACTATAACAGTGGTCAATGGGAGAAAATAAGAAATGAATCGCACATCCACTGCAAATGCTATGATCTCATCCCTGCATTTCTGCAGGAGACAGCACCCCTGCTGCCTTACCATGCCATACCTAGCACTGTGCCCCACCAACCAGCCAGAAAAACAGCACAGTGGCCCCCGTGCAGCACCGCACCATGTGAACAGTTGTCAAAGCTCACCTCCTCTGAAGCTCACAGGAACTCCAACTGAGAGCATGCTAGGCTAATTTAACCCCTGCTGCGGGATACTGGGCTAATTAAAATCACCTGGCCGAATGGAAGGAGTGCTGATCCAGGGACAGAATTCTATACAATAATCAATGGGAGAAAAGAAGAAATGAATCGCACATCCACTGCAAATGCTATGATCTCATCCCTGCATTTCTGCAGGAGACAGCACTGAATAGCGCACGTGTACCACCTCTGTGCTACATGCTAAATGAGGCATTAGTGTACATTTTGATCAAAAGGCATAAGCCCACTCACCACGCCAAGGTTGCCTCTATGAGTGGGTCCTAACCTAACATTTGGCGCATAAGACTATAACAGTTGCCCAAACTGGCACACTATGCTCTATGTCTTCTTTCTTGTCCAGCCTCCAGTTTTATGTTGGAGGGCACTGCAGGGGGTGTGGTGAGACCCAAACGGACCAAGTTATCCCCCCGACAGTGTCCAAAACATCACTTTTGTTAAAATAAGCCTGGTTTCTGGAGGATTTTCATGCTCCTCTGGCTGAGGCCAATGAATTGATCTGGCCTTTGTGACGGTGCCCCATCTTGCCACTATTGTTGTCTGCATGCCTTCCTGTCTACCATCATGTTCCATATGGCTGCTGCCGCCATGATGCCACTGCCGCCATCATGTTACAACCATATAGCTGTTGCTGCCACCATCACTGCTGCTGCTACTCCCCTCGTTAATCACCTTATTAATGCTATCCACCACTACTACTACCACTACTACTACTACAACTACTACCTTGTATGTTTCATGCTATGCTGCTTCTGCTGCTGGTACTATTGCGGCCATGTGCCTCATTATCCTACCCTTTCCACATCAACACTGAACTGCTGCTTCTCCCAATTAAAAATGGAGCATTTTTCTAGGCTCGTTCTGAACAAGGCACTTTTTGTGAACAACACACTTGTGGGTGCATTCTGCCCCCGTTAAGGCATAATTTTTGGAGAGTTGGTCCCAAAAAGACAATCTTTTTTTCTGACAAGTAGCACTTGTGCATATCATATGGGCAGACATTCTGACCCTGCCAAAGCATAATTTTTGGAACACACTGTTCGTTAACGCTATCAAACATACATTTACCCATAGCTAGGTATGCCAGTGTCACTCTGGCATGATTTACTATTGCTGTCATTGCATTCAAGAGCTTAGGGAGGGGGGAGAGAAAAAGTAAAAATTATGAAAAGAGATAACATGTTTTCTTAAAAAATCATAGTCCTTCCTAGGAGACTAGAGGATGTTATATTCCAATTTCCAGGGCAATTAGAGGCATTTTGGTTTGGGACGAACCGATTCAGGTTAGAATTTTTATCATTTTTTTATTTGGTGAATCGGAACAAAACTGAATCTCAAAAAGTTTGCTCACCTCTGTGAGGCTGCCTGCAAGGCATTATGGCCAATATGGCTCTTCTCAGGGTCATGTGATCCTCTGTCTTCATCTTCCCTGCTTCCCTCATTACAGTACTGAATCTGATATGTAAAATAGAGGGTGCCATTTTGCGCAATTTGTCCGAATCAAATTACCAAAACTTTTTAGTTGGGAAATGTGTAAAATCAGTTCACTCATCTCTATCTGGTATGCACTTTTTGGCTTATTATGGTTTTGTTTTCATATCCACTAATATACACTAATTGACCAAAAAAATAACGCACCCAGAAAGGGATGTTGGATTGATACAAAACTCACATGTGGCAGGCATTTATGCTTCAGACAGATATGTAAATTATTACAGGTATGGTCCTATTAGACACTGGATCTTGCCACAAGAGGACATAAAAGTGCCTTTCCCATGGCCCTAGAAAAAGGTTGGAAACGAAAAACTTAGACTGCTAATAACTGTATCTTTTTTACCAGTGAATCCAGGTTCAGAGTGACACAATGTCCCAATTTCTGGTGTTATCACCGGGGAGCCATCGCATACAACAGTCAGTTATTCTTAGTAATGATACCAGGGACACTAACAGCTCATCTGTGAGCAAATGTGCCTCAGGATACCATACAGAACCTGAATGCCTCCATGCCCAACCGTATCTCATCTCATATCCTAGCTACAGGTGGCCCAACAGGGTACTAGAGCCTCCTTTCAATTGTAGTTTTCCCCAATAAACGTAACCTTTTTCTCTAATATTGTAATCAACTCCTTCTTGTGCACCAATTTATTAAATTTTTGTCAATGAGTGTATATATAATCTGTGACAGGTTGATAATACATTTACACTACTTTGTAGAAAAGAGTTTCAGAAAACATGGCAATTAATGCCTGTCTGCATACTGAGCAGTAGGTGGCAGCAATATTCCTAACAATAAAAACACAACTGGGACACTAGATCCATTGGGCTGCTATATAAATGGTAGAGAACATAATGCTTTATTCCGCTTTTGTGTTGGCAACTCAGTACAGGTCATGGCCTGAAATGTCAATGTGCTTTGTGAAAAGAAATGCAATGCAGGTCTTACATTAATTAGCAGTTTAGCAGGATATTGGAATACTTGAGCAAACCATATTTGTCTTTGTTAGTCCATTCGTGTTTCTCATGTTCATCTCACAAACATTATTACATACATTTTTCTGGTTATAGTCAGCATTCTGCAGGTTGTTAAACTTATTCCCTACTGTCTGTCAATTATTTTTATAGTTGTCAATATAGTTAATAAAAGTTCATTATTATTTACTTAAACCAATTATTTTAGTTTTATAATTGATATTTGTATTATTATCCAGAAAAGAATACAGTAAACTAAATGTCTAAAAACTGCATAGCGCATACTACATAAAAGGTCCTATGCATTTCAGCCTTATCTATTTTATATGTACGTTTTACATTAGCTCACCAGAGAGAAAGAATGGGAAAAGTAAAGCCATCATTGGTCTGTCAGTCTTAACCCTCTCCTAGCAGCAAGCAGATGATACGTAGGCAGCAGACATATGGCACACAATGAATAGAATTCTATATTTATTAAACCTTCTTAACTGAGCAGGTGTATGAGATCATTAACTGAGCACACCTGCTGTAAACGACATAAGATGCCAGGTTACTGTAAATTGCCTTGTCAGTTACTATACCTATGAGAAGCACTGATTTGCACCATATACAGTAATTGGCTATAATTCTCTTCCTAGAAAATAACTTGTAATGTAGAAATTACTAAAGAGAGAATCACCCTAATTCACCTCAAATATCAATCCTGGCAAATAGATTCTAAAACTCTAGTAGTAAAGAACATCAAACAACTTTTTTTCTAGTTTACTACATCATGTAAAAATGTAAAAAAATATATAAAATGTCAGAATTGTATATGTTTTATTTGAACTTTATGAATACACCATTACTAAAATCAATCTATACACAATATTGAGCAGATTTAGGTGGAAACAGGTACATTACTTTCATTGCTTCAAAAGGGGCGTTAGCCTGGTGGGAATGCATGCAAAAATACAGAAAAAGAGAAAAAAATTGCCTATACCCATTTTAGGAAATGTCTTCATATGGATTTCTAACGTTCTCCTCTAATAAGACAATCATATGACCCCTACATTTATCACCCTTACATTTCCGGATTTTTATTCTTTATCTTTTGTATTTCAATTACACAGTGTCAAAAATTTTTTGTGTGCGAATGGACCTCTGGAGTGGATTTTTATATCCGCAGCTTGTACATTTTTATTGTGTATCCAGAGCAGATTTCATGCAAAAAAAACACTATTGACTTAAATAAGAACATTATTTCCTGCATGCAATCCACGTGTAAAAAAAAAATAATAATAATCTTCTGTGGCAATTCCCTGTCTCTATGGCCTGCTTTCATGCCGGTCTATGTAGAACCTGGCCTCTGTGATGAAATTGGTTCCCATGTGATTTATGCAGACAGTCACAGTCAAATAGTTTTTTGTGTTTGTAGCACCACAAGTCACACATTGGTGCTTTTTAAAAATGAAAACATTTCTGGTAGTATTTTTGAAAAAGTCTTAGGCCGTATAGAAGTCCATACGTAATTGTATGCATTTTGCAAATGTATGTGATTTAAATTCTAAACTACAGTAATATTTGAAAAACAAACAAACAAAAAAATAATTATACATTTACTTCAGAAAGAACTCTCCTCTCCCAGGTATATCTGCACGGCAGGACCAGTACCATAAAAGAGGACCTTTCACCACTTCTAACATGCCTGCTTTAATAGCTTCATGCATTCCCCATGTAATAATAATTCTGGAGCATCTATTCTTATGGCTCTATGTTGTGCCGTTCCTTTATTATTTCTACTAGAAGTTATGAATGGATTGCTAGCAGTCTGCAGTAAGGGTACAGAGGGGTAGTGTCACGAGTTGGAGGTCCCAGGAGAGACCACCGCGTCGTCAAGCAATAAACAGAAATCAGGTACAGACACATAAGAGTTTATTGCACAAACAAAAACATGGAAGGCAGCACAGAGAAAACATGAGCTCTATGTACCATCAGCACAGTGGGAGAAAACCCCCACTGAGCCACTGTCTAGTAATACTCCAGAGGGGCGTGACTAAGCAACTCCTGGTGTTTACTAGAGCCCTAGGTGGTAGGGTTAGACTTTGCCGCAGGAAGTTGCCAGGGTCCACTCTGGAGAGTGAACTAGACAGTGACAGCAGGAACAAATGGACAACAGGTACCAGAAGGTACCGACGGCACATAGGCAAACATAACAGACAGGCAAATACAAAACAGAGCAACTAATAATACAAGCAGGAGTTCACGCAAGGGAGCAGGAGTGGCAATGAGCAGAGAAGGACTTGCTCCACCAGTAGTAAACTGCATGGCCTTGTCATGCCACTCTGCTGCAAAGGCTTGCTGAACACAGACATATGAATAAACACAAAGTAACTAAAACATAACTGGCAGAACAGAAAGACAGGAAAGAGGACGGGAAAAAGGACGCAAATGAACAAGTAGGGAAACCCACAGAGTACAGACAGACAGACACGGATCCCATGGGTCAGCAGAATGGGAGAGAGAGTACAAACCAGGAGCAGGGCAGGACAAGACAACACACACCAGGAGAGCTGACACAGAACTGAGGAAACCTCAGCCTTATATACAGGTTCCATGGGTGCAGCAGAGAAGCCACACCCATGGAGCAGACAGAGGATTAACTCCTAATAGGCACACAGGGGAGTTAACCCATACAGAACCACAAATAACACAAAGGAACAAAACTTCAGCGAGGAGCGCCAAACGAGCAAGAACGGAAGGTCACAGCCAGAGATAGTGGCTGTGACAGGTAGTAATCAGTTGGGGGGTTGTACCTGCACAGTCTCACTCTATCCAATCAGTGCTGCTATTGTCAGACTGTGCAGGTACACACCCCAACTTGTTACCACCCCTCTGTACCCTTACTACAGAGTGATGGCAATTCATTCAAAACTTCCTGTAGAAATAATAGAGAAATGGCACAACATAGAGCAATAAGAAAAGATGCTCCAGAATTGTTATTACATGGGTAATGCCTGAAGCTATTAAAACTGGCATGTTAGGAGTGGTAAAAAAAGGTCCACTTTAAGCCTCACCCCTAGACTAAGCCACACCCCTCAGTTCTCAGTTGTCAAGATCCAGTTGGATGGGTAGTCTTCAGGGCAATACTCTTGTCAAAAGTATGCAAAATAGATCTCCAACAGCAGAAAACAGTCTTATTAATGGCACCTAAAGGTCAACTTAAAGGGGTTGTCTGAGTTATGTAAAAATAAAAAATAAATACAGCACTGTAAATCTGATGGTAAGCAATATATACATACGCTAAGCAAGTTTTAGGCAAAAAAAAAATAGATTTACTTCTTTACCTAGTTCTGTTCTGCCCCCTTTGTTGACATACAGTTGCAGAGCTATGGGGCATGTAACAACAATCTCTAAGGGTGGCAACAAAGACTGCCTTTCTCCTCCCTCTGCCCTGGAAAGGGAGTGAATAAAATTGCTGCCCACTGACTGCTGGGATAGTCAGATTGTGTGGGATGTTGTATGTGTGGGATTACAAGTCAGATTGGTGATAGGACATTGGTGATAAACACAGGATCTTCTCCCTACCTGTTCTTGTGCAATGTTCTGCAGAGATTTCATTTTTTACATCAATCATGGTATAACCCCTTTAATTCTTATTTTAAAGGCAATATGTCACCTGGTCTATCTAAGGACAACATAAATTGGTGACTGAGACGCTGATGAAAATGCTGATCACTTACTTGAATTGACCCAGTTAGTTGTTTTGCTAAAAACACTATTGATCAGCCTCAAAACTCTTTCCTGCTAGTGATTGCCAACTTTCTTCCTATACACAGCATAGAAATAGAGCTCGCATCCATAGAAAAATCAAATATTCCTTTCCAGGACTCCTCTTAATAAAAAATTCCAAAAAACCCCATAAAAACTACAAAAAGCCCGAAACAGAAGCTTACGCCTTTCAGACAGTACTCTGTCCTTAGTCATGTGACTTTTTGTACTTTTTATGTTTTTAATCAGCATGGAATACAATTTGAATTTTTGTCAAGAGGAGCGCTGGAGAGAAATATTAGATTTTTCTATGGATGTGACTACTTTAACCTCTTGCCAAAATGGAGCTCTATGCCTTCTTAAAGTTGGGAGGGTGCGCTATAACACTGGTGTGACGAACTGAACCGTCACTGGGGCTGCTGGAGAAGCCTGAGGGCCAGCCTCCTTCCTACAGACTATGGACCGAGAACTGTGGAGACCCCCTGAGATCTTTTGGGGTTACAAGGAACTTTGAACCCTGATTTATGTGTGTAATTTATATGCCACATATTTCCTATAGCCCATTGGAGGGGCGTGGTGTGGATTCAGCGACACAAAAAGGGTTAACTCTGCACTGAGACTCCCACTGATTGTGTTAGTGATGGGATTAAGATGGTTGATTATAATGGCAGCCGACTCGTAGATGAGTAGATCACCATATGAATATTTACATATGGTCAGTCAGACCAATAACTGTCTCTGGGTTGACACGTGTCGCACTATCCTAAAATATAACATTTATTACTTGTCCTTAAAATTACTCCTTAGAAATAACGTGATTAAAATTATCAGCCATGCCTGTTTTGTTGAACGTAATTGTCTGATGTCATTATAGAACCACTAGGGGGCAATCACCACTTATGGCTGCCTAGCTATCTCTACTATCTCCACACGGCTCCTGCCGTGTTTAGTATACACTGTTTGTAACACAATGCTCTGCCTTCTAATATCGGATGCCTTCCTAGTATTCACTTGCTACTTTAATTAAATAGTATCCTTAACATGACGTGGCTGGCTAAAATGTTACCACTATCTGCCCCCCGACATGTTTCGCCAAACACTTGGCGTCTTCAGGGGTTAGGGCAGTAAAGTGTGTTGGGGGCGGGACCCGGCTTTTTGAAACCTCCCTGGGTGTGTCTTTCTGCAGAAGACTGGGTGGGAGATAATGTGAACATTTTGGATCCACTGTCGGCCACCCAATTGACTAGCACCTGTACTTGCTCAGGCCTTACCATCCTTAGATCGGCATTAGGCCCGACCAAATATCGCTGTAGATTCTGGCGGCTACTGGGACCTGAGGTAGTAGGTTCAGTAGGACGTGTAGCTGTGGCAGAACGGCCACGTCCTCTCCCTGCACCAGAGGCTCCACCAACACCACCACCACGACCATGACCATGTCCCTTATTAGATGTTTGCCTCATAGTTAGCGTTCACAAAGCAAAGTAAAAAGTGGTTAAGTATGTTAAAAATAATTAACCGCCAATATAAACCCTGATGTAGGGTATTGCACTCAAATACAGCGGTATTTGTGGCCTAAATATGACACTCACTTATGCACGTCTTATCCCAGATGTGCAGTATATCAGAGGGTTTTTTTCACCCCAGTAACCAAAAAGCCGTGTTTCTGTCCTAAATGTGACAGTCACTGATGCTTGTCTAATCCCAGATGTGCAGTATATTAGAGGCTTTTTTAACCCCAGTAACCAAAAAGCTGTATTTCTGGCATAAATGTGACAGTCACTTATGCACGTGTAATCCTAGATGTGCAATATATTAGAGGCTTTTTTCACCCCAATAACCAAAAAGCCGGATTTATGGCCTAAATGTGACAGTCACTTATGCACGTGTAATCCCAGATGTTCAGTATATTAGAGGCTTTTTTCGCTCTAACCAAAAAGCTGTATTTCTGTCCTAAATGTGACAGTCACTTATGCACGTGTAATCCCAGATGTGCAGTATATGAGAGGCTTTTTTCACTCCAGTATGCTAAAGCCGTATCTATGGCCTAAATGTGACAGTCACTTATGCACGTGTAATCCCAGATGTGCAGTATATTAGAGGGTTTTTTCACCCTAACCAAAAAGCTGTATTTCTGTCCTAAATGTGAAAGTCACTTATGCACGTGTAATCACAGATGTGTAGTATATTAGAGGCTTTTTTCACCCTAACCAAAAAGCTGTATTTCTGTCCTAAACCTGACAGTCACTTATGCACGTGTATTCCCAGATGTGCAGTATATTAGAGGCTTTTTTCACAATAACCAAAAAGCTGTATTTCTGTCCTAAATGTGACAGTGACTTATGCACGTGTAATCCCAGATGTGCAG
Source organism: Bufo bufo (assembly GCF_905171765.1). Lineage (NCBI taxonomy): Eukaryota > Metazoa > Chordata > Amphibia > Anura > Bufonidae > Bufo > Bufo bufo. Next base: position 421,753,403 of record NC_053390.1, read on the forward strand.
TATATTAGAGGCTTTTTTCGCTCTAACCAAAAAGCTGTATTTCTGTCCTAAATGTGACAGTCACTTATGCACGTGTAATCCCAGATGTGCAGTATATGAGAGGCTTTTTTCACTCCAGTATGCTAAAGCCGTATCTATGGCCTAAATGTGACAGTCACTTATGCACGTGTAATCCCAGATGTGCAGTATATTAGAGGGTTTTTTCACCCTAACCAAAATGCTGTATTTCTGTCCTAAATGTGACAGTGACTTAAGCACGTGTAATCCCAGATGTGCAGTATATTAGAGGCTTTTTTCACCCTAACCAAAAAGCTGTATTTCTGTCCTAAATGTGACAGTCACTTATGCACGTGTAATCCCAGATGTGCAGTATATGAGAGGCTTTTTTCACTCCAGTATGCTAAAGCCGTATCTATGGCCTAAATGTGACAGTCACTTATGCACGTGTAATCCCAGATGTGCAGTATATTAGAGGCTTTTTTCACCCTAACCAAAAAGCTGTATTTCTGTCCTAAATCTGACAGTCACATATGCACGTGTAATCCCAGATGTGCAGTATATTAGAGGCTTTTTTCACCCTAACCAAAAAGCTGTATTTCTGTCCTAAATGTGACAGTCACTTATGCTTGTCTAATCCCAGATGTGCAGTATATTAGAGGCTTTTTTCACCCCAGTATGCCAAAGCTGTATTTCTGGACTTGCAGATAGCCTATGCTGGTGCACTATCGTTGCATAAAATGGCTGCCGATCATGTATTGATATTGACTAACTGAACAAAAAAAAGTTTGTTTTCAGCAGTAGTTGGCTCAGGGCAGGCTTAAAAAAATTGTGCACTGCACCCACAAAACACTTTTTCTGTAGATCGCTGAGTACATAAAACAGTTCTTGATAAAATTTCTCCCTGATCTCTCCCTCACAGCAGCTGCAGCCTCTCCCTACACTAATCCGAGCAGAGTGACTGGCGGCGCTACGTGACTCAAGCTTAAATAGAGGCTGGGTCACATGCTGCAGTTGGCCAATCACAGCCATGCCACAGGGTCAGCTCACCTGCAGGCCCGCAACTCATGCTGCCTTGCTTTGAAGTAGTAGCCGTTTATCAGGCTCCCTCGCCGAAATCGAACAATGATTATACGTTACCGGTGGTCACCATGTTAGGCGCATAAAAGAACATCGAAAGTTAATAGGGAAGATATCCAAATGGATCGTGGACGTCATGGGGACGTGCGATCAGGCTGAAGTTATCTAGAGTCAACAAAGCGGCAGCTCTCCTGTATAACGTTTCCTCATCCAAAATACTGCAGTGACATTCCCTGTAATTTTGTATTACTCATTCCAATAACAGGGCATCTTAAGAGTCCTGTATTGTTATCTATCGTCACTACCTCCACAAGTCGGGAGTTTGTGACTTGACGCGCCACCCGCTTGCCCTCTTTGGATGTGGTAGCCGTTTCTCAGGCTCCCTCTCCGAAAACACTGATTCCCCGTTACCCGTAGTTTACAATGGTTTTGAGCTGACAATTACATCGAAAGTTGATAGGCCAGACATCTGAATGGATCGTCGCCGTCACGGGGATGGGCCATCGGCCCTAGGCTAACTAGAGTCACCAAAGCGGCAGCAGGCCACTGCCCATACTGTTCAGATCAGCAGGCCCTTGCTCCGAATGTTTTTGAGGGTCACCAGCAGGCCATCAATTATAATTTTAAAGGGTGTGTATGATGCCCTCCTTTATGTGTAACTAAGGGTGTATCGGAATGCCTCTTCCTTGTAATTTTTGGCAGCACTTGCACTATATACAAGTAAATATTCAGGAAAGAATGTTTTCTATAAATTTTTCCTCTAAAATCGATTTTCTCGGTTTTGTGCGTATTATTGTCATTATGTAAAAGTGCCGTACTATTTGGACAACATAGTTCCCAGCAGCGACCAGCGAGTCCAAGATGCATCCTCACATCCTCCCCATGCTGTTACAGTACCATTTCAGTGGTGTTACCAACAATTTATGACATTTTCTTATGAGCCAAGCACCCTTCCCTATTCAGAGCAGGGGGTACCTGTTTTAATGCTTGGGTTCTCCCATTGACTTCCATTATACTCGGGTGCTCGGTCGATGTGTTCGGCCCGAGCACCCGAGCACTACGGTGCTCGATCAACACTAAAAGGCACTAATTTGTGTGTTAAACCATCTATTATAGGTATGGGTGAATAAGAATAGCATGTTGAAGGGTAACACAATCGCTCAATTACAATTGGGTTCCATCTTTAAATAAAAGTATCTACCCAATTCGGTCGGATTACATTTACCGCATAGTCTGAACAGCTGAATATGTAAACGCAAATACAGGGAGTGCAGAATTATTAGGCAAGTTGTATTTTTGAGGATTAATTTTATTATTGAACAACAACCATGTTCTCAATGAACCCAAAAAACTCATTAATATCAAAGCTGAATATTTTTGGAAGTAGTTTTTAGTTTTAGCTATTTTAGGGGGATATCTGTGTGTGCAGGTGACTATTACTGTGCATAATTATTAGGCAACTTAACAAAAAACAAATATATACCCATTTCAATTATTTATTTTTACCAGTGAAACCAATATAACATCTCAACATTTACAAATATACATTTCTGACATTCAAAAACAAAACAAAAACAAATCAGTGACCAATATAGCCACCTTTCTTTGCAAGGACACTCAAAAGCCTGCCATCCATGGATTCTGTCAGTGTTTTGATCTGTTCACCATCAACATTGCGTGCAGCAGCAACCACAGCCTCCCAGACACTGTTCAGAGAGGTGTACTGTTTTCCCTCCTTGTAAATCTCACATTTGATGATGGACCACAATGGGGTTCAGATCAGGTGAACAAGGAGGCCATGTCATTAGATTTTCTTCTTTTATACCCTTTCTTGCCAGCCACGCTGTGGAGTACTTGGACGCGTGTGATAGAGCATTGTCCTGCATGAAAATCATGTTTTTCTTGAAGGATGCAGACTTCTTCCTGTACCACTGCTTGAAGAAGGTGTCTTCCAGAAACTGGCAGTAGGACTGGGAGTTGAGCTTGACTCCATCCTCAACCCGAAAAGGCCCCACAAGCTCATCTTTGATGATACCAGCCCAAACCAGTACTTCACCTCCACCTTGCTGGCGTCTGAGTCGGACTGGAGCTCTCTGCCCTTTACCAATCCAGCCACGGGCCCATCCATCTGGCCCATCAAGACTCACTCTCATTTCATCAGTCCATAAAACCTTAGAAAAATCAGTCTTGAGATATTTCTTGGCCCAGTCTTGACGTTTCAGCTTGTGTGTCTTGTTCAGTGGTGGTCGTCTTTCAGCCTTTCTTACCTTGGCCATGTCTCTGAGTATTGCACACCTTGTGCTTTTGGGCACTCCAGTGATGTTGCAGCTCTGAAATATGGCCAAACTGGTGGCAAGTGGCATCTTGGCAGCTGCACGCTTGACTTTTCTCAGTTCATGGGCAGTTATTTTGCACCTTGGTTTTTCCACACGCTTCTTGCGACCCTGTTGACTATTTTGAATGAAACGCTTGATTGTTCGATAATCACGCTTCAGAAGCTTTGCAATTTTAAGAGTGCTGCATCCCTCTGCAAGATATCTCACTATTTTTGACTTTTCTGAGCCTGTCAAGTCCTTCTTTTGACCCATTTTGCCAAAGGAAAGGAAGTTGCCTAATAATTATGCACACCTAATATAGGGTGTTGATGTCATTAGACCACACCCCTTCTCATTACAGAGATGCACATCACCTAATATGCTTAATTGGTAGTAGGCTTTCGAGCCTATACAGCTTGGAGTAAGACAACATGCATAAAGAGGATGATGTGGTCAAAATACTCATTTGCCTAATAATTCTGCACTCCCTGAATATATGATCTGGTCCAGGTTTTATACAAACATACTGATTGGATTCTGTCCGGTACAGGTCTTTGTAACAGCTAGAATGACCTAATAAAAGGATTGATTCTGTCCCTCATTTTCATATAACTGTCACTGAGGAAGAGGCCCGGGAGGTTTCGAAATGCGTCTGGTGAGCATATAGAGACAGTGATACAAAGAAAATACAAGAAGCTGCACTAAAAATAAAAATCGAATGCCCGCTGAACGCGATCAAAACCCTTGGAGTTAGTGTCTCAAAGTCCCCAACCCACATGCGCGAGAAGTAAGTGCCGGCACAAGCGCACATGACAAGCGCGATAATAGGGGTGAGATAAACTTGCGGCTAACACATATGTATCTCAGCTACCGACTAAATTGAAAATCACTCAAGAGTCTGGTAAGCGCAATAGTATTATATCTTACTTAATTCAAAGGCTTATTCAAATATTGACTATATATTCTGTTCATGGAACAGTGATATAAAGCGGCAACTACAATATACAGGGAGTGCAGAATTATTAGGCAAATGAGTATTTTGACCACATCATCCTCTTTATGCATGTTGTCTTACTCCAAGCTGTATAGGCTCGAAAGCCTACTACCAATTAAGCATATTAGGTGATGTGCATCTCTGTAATGAGAAGGGGTGGGGTCTAATGACATCAACACCCTATATTAGGTGTGCATAATTATTAGGCAACTTCCTTTCCTTTGGCAAAATGGGTCAAAAGAAGGACTTGACAGGCTCAGAAAAGTCAAAAATAGTGAGATATCTTGCAGAGGGATGCAGCACTCTTAAAATTGCAAAGCTTCTGAAGCGTGATCATCGAACAATCAAGCGTTTCATTCAAAATAGTCAACAGGGTCGCAAGAAGCGTGTGGAAAAACCAAGGCGCAAAATAACTGCCCATGAACTGAGAAAAGTCAAGCGTGCAGCTGCCAAGATGCCACTTGCCACCAGTTTGGCCATATTTCAGAGCTGCAACATCACTGGAGTGCCCAAAAGCACAAGGTGTGCAATACTCAGAGACATGGCCAAGGTAAGAAAGGCTGAAAGACGACCACCACTGAACAAGACACACAAGCTGAAACGTCAAGACTGGGCCAAGAAATATCTCAAGACTGATTTTTCTAAGGTTTTATGGACTGATGAAATGAGAGTGAGTCTTGATGGGCCAGATGGATGGGCCCGTGGCTGGATTGGTAAAGGGCAGAGAGCTCCAGTCCGACTCAGACGCCAGCAAGGTGGAGGTGGAGTACTGGTTTGGGCTGGTATCATCAAAGATGAGCTTGTGGGGCCTTTTCGGGTTGAGGATGGAGTCAAGCTCAACTCCCAGTCCTACTGCCAGTTTCTGGAAGACACCTTCTTCAAGCAGTGGTACAGGAAGAAGTCTGCATCCTTCAAGAAAAACATGATTTTCATGCAGGACAATGCTCCATCACACGCGTCCAAGTACTCCACAGAGTAGCTGGCAAGAAAGGGTATAAAAGAAGAAAATCTAATGACATGGCCTCCTTGTTCACCTGATCTGAACCCCATTGAGAACCTGTGGTCCATCATCAAATGTGAGATTTACAAGGAGGGAAAACAGTACACCTCTCTGAACAGTGTCTGGGAGGCTGTGGTTGCTGCTGCACGCAATGTTGATGGTGAACAGATCAAAACACTGACAGAATCCATGGATGGCAGGCTTTTGAGTGTCCTTGCAAAGAAAGGTGGCTATATTGGTCACTGATTTGTTTTTGTTTTGTTTTTGAATGTCAGAAATGTATATTTGTGAATGTTGAGATGTTATATTGGTTTCACTGGTAAAAATAAATAATTGAAATGGGTATATATTAGTTTTTTTGTTAAATTGCCTAATAATTATGCACAGTAATTGTCACCTGCACACACAGATATCCCCCTAAAATAGCTAAAACTAAAAACAAACTAAAAACTACTTCCAAAAATATTCAGCATTGATATTAATGAGTTTTTTGGGTTTATTGAGAACATGGTTGTTGTTTAATAATAAAATTAATCCTCAAAAATACAACTTGCCTAATAATTCTGCACTCCCTGTACAAAGGCGATTATGAACTAATCAATTCTAATACATACATGCAGCAAGACAACAATAATAAGATACTTTTGCAGATATCTGTGATATCGCTGTGAATTATCAAAAAAGTGTGTGAGCTTCGCTCTAGTTATTAATAGAGGGACCGTGACTTTATATTAGTTCAACTGAAGGACTATGCGCATCAATATATGGTTAGGTCTATTTTTTTAAGTTTTTTAAAGGGAACCTGTCAGCGGCAAAACCCATCCCAAACCGCCAGCAGTACCTTCAAGTAGCCGTCAGTGAGTTTCGAATTATGATTTTCTTACTGCATTCTGCTGAAAAACGATCTTTTAGCCTCCGTCCGTGCTATTTTCCAGTCAGGCTTGAAGTCAAGGGAGCAGCGGCCTTCATCATTTGAAACTCACTGCCGGCTACTTGAAGGTACTGCTGACGGTTTGGAATGGGTTTTGCCGCTGACAGGTTCCCTTTAAGTTTATGTATGTAGTTTACAGGGGTATCTGTGTTTTATGTTTTATGTTTTATATTCTAAGGGTGAAATAAGAATAAATTGTTATATATTCTTTTTTTGTTTTGTTTTGTATTGATCTATTGGTTTTTAATAGGAAGCTAGGCAATAATTTAATAATATCAATTTTAAAAACAATATATGTATTATTTAAAATAGATATAATTAGATTTTATAATTGGTGTTAATATTAAAGCCCAGCTTAAATATTTCTTAATTTAGTTATTCAGTATCTGTATTTCTAGCACAATTTTACGAAACCGCTATTAAGGTCAGCATATTGTATTCATTTTTTTGTCTCTGGAGATAAACAAGTAATCCTCTTCTGAGACCTTAATCAGTAATGAAGAAAGTACAAAATGGTTGTAATAATTAAGAACAGAATACAGCATAAGGCACGAGTAAATAAGGATAAGAAAAATACTGTACAGTTGCAAGATATTTATTCTGAAGGATAAGAAAGGGGCTTATTTCTAAAAATGATTGTACATTACATGATTTCCATTGCCTCTTGATTTAAAAATAAAGTTGTGTCAAATATATATTATAATCATAGGATCTCTGACCTAACTGGAATGTTTAACTCAGTTTTGTAGATTGATTTTATGAGTTCTAGGGTCTAAATTATGTTTAAAAAAAAGAGTTCTAGGGTCTGAACTGCATGGATTTTTAAACAATCTTGTCTGCAAATAAGGGTCATTTCTAGTTTTTACTCTTAATAACTGTCAGCAATGAGAATGGAGTTCAAAAGCATTTTGCACACTGGTGTTAAGCAGTGATATTTAACTATGTTGTATACTAAAGTAAGATAAAGTGTGACTCTGACCTTTATTATCACCTGATCAAGTAGTGTATACACCTATACTGAATGTCTATGGTTTGTCATTGTATCATTTACGCCTTATTTGAGGTTACAGTTGTATCCATCTGATGTGACCTTTTGCCAATCTAGAGTTAGAAGCCATATATACCAATTCAGGATCAAAAAGATCAGTTCTTTAAAGGGAATCTGTCACTAGCATATTAGCAATTTTTTTTTAATGAATCCATGTGTAATAAAGTACCTTATTTCCATATGTCTTGTTCTTTTTATTCTGTGTCTTGTCATTTCTTAAAAAAAACGCTTTTTATGATATTCAAATGAAGCTGTAAGGAGCCCAGAGGGGCGTTATTCTTTGTCCACGATGCCCAGGAACGCCCCTCTGAAGTGCCGTGCCCGCCTAAATTTGAAAACTAAGAACTCCTCCAAGATCGCCTAAATCGCCTCCCAGAGGCGAGGCTAAGTGCTCCCCCCCCCCCCAGCGCCGCGCTCTGCGGCAAACACCCCCGATCCTCCTCTCGCCCGCATCCAAAATCCCACGCAGGCGCAGTGCCGGCGATTGCCTGCGCGATGATAAGATGACTGAGGGCAACAGCTTCAACAGCGTCAATGGGCATGCGCTGATCCCAGCTGGCTGAGGAAACAGAGAACACGTCACTGGGATCGGCGCATGCCCAGCGATGCTGTTGAAGCTGTTGCCCTCAGTCGTCTTATCATCCCGCAGGCAATCGCCGGCACTGCGCCTACGTCGGATGCGGGCGAGAGGAGAATCGGGGGTGTTTGCCGCAGAGCGCGGCGCTGGGGGGGGGGGAGCACTTAGCCTCGCCTCTGGGAGGCGATTTAGGCGATCTTGGAGGAGTTCTTAGTTTTCAAATTTAGGCGGGTACGGCACTTCAGAGGGGCGTTCCTGGGCACCGTGGACAAAGAATAACGCCCCTCTGGGCTCCTTACAGGTTCATTTGAATATCATAGAAAGCGTTTTTTGGAAGAAATGACAAGACACAGAATAAAAAGAACAAGACATATGGAAATAAGGTACTTTATTACACATGGATTCATAAAAATAAAAAAATTGCTAATATGCTAGTGACAGATTCCCTTTAAGGGTTTGACACATATTTATGACAGTGGCTGGGGGGTATTTAGGCTTAAAACAAAAACTTTTAAGAGGAGGGGCAGGATCATCATAATGAGCTCTCTGATAGGATCTCTAGTACTTTCCCAAAATGTGTGTACCACACCCAGGGGTGTATTGGCTCTGGTGCAAGAGTTCAGCTTGTGCCCCCCCCTCCCCTCAGTGCTTTGTGGGAAGGGGCAGGGAAGCACCTGGCCTTTATGCTGCCTGAGGCAAAAATTTAAACGGGAACCCCCCCCCCCATGCTAAATTATTGACCTAACCTCTTCCCTACTGCCAGATGTGTAACTTGAAGATTCTGGGTCCCAATGCAAAATCTATGACAGAGCCCTCCCAGCGTGCACTTTCTATAATACTGGTGTCTTCTTATATGGCACAAGGGTCTTTGGGTCCCCTCAGGCTCCTGGGCCTGGTAGCGACTGCTACCTCTGCACCCCCTATAGCTACCCCCTGACCACAGCCATTGCCATAATATGTGACCCAGAGAACAAACTGCTTCACAATTTTTCTAGAAGAATGCATGGCATTGAATAAACATATGTTGTACAGTATAATATACAATGTTGAGGACCCTTGAGAGCTGCTGAAATCAAACATGTTTTTTCCTAGGAAAGGTTGCACAAAATTTTATATGGTAGTCTGTATATAGTTGTCTGACCTTGTCACTGAAAATCATTTGTAAGCCCACAAAACATCCAAATTTATGAACTGGCTGGCAGAGAATCTGTTATGTCAAACTTGTCCGTCACTTAAAATGAGCCTACGGGTTGTAAGAACAAAAATGGGCGATTTCATAACTGGATGAAATTGGGTAGCAAAGTTAAAATTACACTAGAGCCCATCAAAACTTTGGATGACCTAGGGTCCACACAACCAGCTGACGCATTACGGCGCAAGACACAATTATTCCCTGTGCTCTCTGCTTGGTCAGGCTACACCCTCCTTAGTTGGAAGTCCTTCACATTACAATCTTTAATCTTCCCGGGACTCTCTTGTTTCTTTATTGCACTAACAATTCATAATGCAGAATGAATAATGTGCTTCTCCATGCCAGTGCATGATCAACAAGTAAAATGTAGGATTTGGAGCTAAATAAATAAGACAATACTACAGTTACAGACAATGGTACCCAATATCAGATGTTTCTCAAGAGAACAAGCAGTCCCAGGCAGCCAACTTAGGTCTCCAACCCACTGAATGGCATTTTTCAATGAGTTCTCTGTAGTGATTCAGAGGCTGAAAAGACTTTTTTGCTACATGATATACTCATTCCTTGGATTAATATCCAAATCAAACTGTATATAGCACAGAGGTATTTTCCCATACAAATTTCCATACATTCCTTGAATCCTGTTATGAAAGTAGATATCTTACTTTTAAAGGGCTACTAAACCCAAAATTCAAGAAAAAAACAACCAACAAAATGCTACCATCTGTATATTTGTCTTTGTTATTTGCTCATTTCATCAGATATCATGATTGCAAACCTTGAAAAATACAGTAAAAAAGCAGTGTATTCTTCTCTTAGGCTGGAGCCATGTCTTCCCCACCTCTGATGCTAGTGCGTGTGAGCCAGAAAGTTTAGCAGGACGGGGCTGGATTTAGGCTGCATCATTTTTTGTCTACACAGTGAGAATGACCATTTTGTTGGAAGGAATCTCCTAGTTACTAATAATTAGTGATGAGTGGCAGGTGCAATATTCAAATTTGTGATATTTTGCAAATATTTGGGCGAATATTCGCCATATATTCGCAAATTCGAGAATTTGTTATCTCCATTCATTATTTTCTTGATTGCGTAAATCGGCAATTGAAAAATTTGCGATAAAAATTTGTATTTCGAAAATTTGCATTACGAAAATTTGCAATCAACACTACTCCTAAAGTCAAAGATATTGCAGCCTTCTCATTGGTCCACAAGCTAGAAGCAGGGAGGGATCATGTGTACTGATTTAAAAAAAAAAATCTCGAATATTCAAAATTACGAATATACTGTATATTCAAAATTACGAATATGCTGTATTCAAAATATTCTCGAATTCTTGAAGTGCTGATATTCGCAATAAAAATTTGCAATTAGAATATTCGTGATCAACACTAATAATAATACAAAATAGGTTTGGTAACAGTACCAGCCATAGTACCAGCTGTAGTATATACATGGTCCCAGCCATAGAACATACAGATAAATAGCTAATCTGCCTACTTATGTGGTAATACTTTCTTCCTTCACTGCATAATTGTGCAAATTTACCTTTCAACAGCTTTGAAAAGGTGGTTAGTAGAGATGTCGCGAACATAAAATTTTCCATTCGCGAACTTCTGCGAATGTTCGCGAACAGGCGAACCAGGCGAACAGCCATAGACTTCAATAGACAGGCGAATTTTAAAACCCACAGGGACTCCTTCTGGCCACAATAGTGATGGAAAAGTTGTTTCAAGGGGACTAACACCTGGACTGTGGCATGCCGGAGGGGGATCCATGGCAAAACTCCCATGGAAAATTATGTAGTTGACGCAGAGTGTGGTAAGTTGAATTCGCAATGCGATTAATATAACCTGTATTAATCACATTGCGATTACAACTTAGATCTGAGTTCCTAATGGTTGTATTGCTAGAATTGACGAATATAACGAATATAGCACTATATTCTCAATCTTCGTTATATTCTAGCAATACAACCATTAGGAACCCAGCTCTAAGTTGAATTCGCAATGCGATTAATATAACCTGTATTAATCGCATTACAATTACAACTTAGATCTGAGTTCCTAATGGTTGTATTGCTAGAATTGACGAATATAACGAATATAGCACTATATTCTCAATCTTCGTTATATTCTAGCAATACAACCATTAGGAACCCAGCTCTAAGTTGAATTCGCAATGCGATTAATATAACCTGTATTAATCGCATTGCGATTACAACTTAGATCTGAGTTCCTAATGGTTGTATTGCTACAATTGGCGAATATAATGAATATAGCACTATATTCTTAATTTTCGTTATATTCTAAGATTCGAGGGTCTGGGAGGGAGGGTATGCTGATTGGCTGGAATGTGTCTGCTGACTGTGAGGTACAGGGTCAAAGTTTGCTCAATGATGATGTATAGGGGGTGGACCGAACATCGCATATGTTCGCCCGCCGCGGCGAACGCGAACAAGCTATGTTTGCCGGCGAATAGTTTGGGACATCTCTAGTGGGTAGCATGTGCTCTTATGCTGGTGCTCAAATTTATGATAAATCCCTTCATATAGCTAGACCAACTTGCTGTTGTGGGTCCTAGAAAAGATGGATGACAATACTGTAGAATGGTGACAATAGAATAGAATTGGTGACAATAGAATAGAATATCATCAAAAACTTAAAGGGAGCCTGTCACCATGAAAATGTGAAGTAATCTTCAGGCAGCATGTAATAGAGCAGGGGGAGCTGAGCAGATTGATACATAGTTTTATGGGAAAATATTTAGTAAAACCTCCTATAAGGGCAGATTAAAATGCCAGTTCCCAAAATACTAGTTATTAAGTCATATTTTGGCTTGCTTTTGTATTAAAAGACTATGGTGCCAGACATCTTCATAGTGCAATGTAGACTGTACATGTAGACTTAAAGGAAATGTGTCATCCCGATTTTGGAATATTATCTACAATAATAATTGAGTAGTACTGCAGATAAGAAGTCCAGATCACTATTTTTAATTTCTTACTGGCCCCGGTTCCCCCAATGTCAGCACTCAAAGCTTTACTGAAAGCAGTACAGCGGGTAGCTTACAGCGGGGAAATGGGAGGCAGTAGGAAAATAAAATATAGTAATCTGGACTCCATATCTGCACTACTACTCATCTATTACTGTAGATAATGGTCCAAAATAGGGGTGACAGATTGACTTTAAAGGAATCTGTCACCAGTAACCTCCCTTTCCAACTGTTTCAATAGACATATAGCTGTGGTTCACCTGATTAAACCCTGTTTTTCATTTGTTGATCTATGGTTCTGTTCCTGAGTTATGATACTTTCTCTTAATATGTAAATTAGGCTTTTGGTGCAATTAAGGGATGCCCATTGCTCTTGTTGCACTCATGCTCCACTTGTTTCTGTTACCAGCCCATCCCTGGCTGCTTTGTAATCTCTTAAAGGAAATGTGTCACCAAAAGTGTTTTCTTCCAGTTAAAACCAGATAGTGACATTTATCCTTTTTTTCTGTTTTCATTTGTTGATTACAGATTTTTTATTCTATTTCCTAAACATGATTATGGGGGCGGCAATCTTGCCTGGGTTGTTCTTAAAAATCATTTAGAAAGCATTAAGAAAATTGCTTTATGGCAGTCACATGGTCCATGGTCTTCTATGGGAGAGTTTTATAGGCATGCTCTGTGCCCTGTGCAGAGGTCATTGTACAAGGAAAGAACAGATAAGCTCTGACAATCACCTATTGTGAATGATGGATCTTGTCTTATCTATACACATAGGTGATACCATTAAAGGCAGGATTAGAATGACAGATAAGCAGGTAACTGCAGTAAAGTGATCTGTAGAGACCAAGAATTGACGCCTATTAATAGGCTTAGTGGCCACAGTGAAAACAGAAGGATTTTATGTTTTTTTTTTTAAATATAGATACTGTGGAAAATTTATAGAAAATTCAAAATAACATTATCAAAATTATTTAAAAATAAGTTAAACATGGGAGTGCTCTCCCAGATGAAAAGATTGACTCATATTTGGATTCTATTTCCCTTCCAGTTTTGACAGATAATCAAAAAGAACATTTGGAAGAGGTACTAGCTCAGTCTATGAAAAAAGGGGATAAGACATTCTTCAGATATATAAATGAAAAAAGGAAATTAAAACAAGGAATAACTAAATTAAAAACAAAGGACGGAAGGTATGTAGAAGAGAATAAAGGGCTAGCCGACTGCCTTAATGAATACTTCTGTTCAGTTTTTACAAAAGAAAAAGGAGAAGGACCTCCACTAGAAAGAATGACTAATAAATCGTTGGATGCATGTATCTTTACAGAGGAAGATGTTCTAAGTTTGCTGTCTAAGGTGAAGACAAATAAGTCACAGGGGCCTGATGAGATACACCCAAAATTATTAAAAGAGCTTAGTGGTGAGCTGGCAAAACCGTTAACAGATTTATTTAACCAATCATTAGTAACAGGAGTCGTCCCGGAAGATTGGAAATTGGCAAATGTCGTGCCCATTCACAAGAAAGGTAGTAGGGAGGAATCGAGCAACTATAGACCAGTGAGTCTGACATCAATAGTAGGCAAATTAATGGAAACCCTATTAAAGGATAGGATTGTGGAACATCGAAAATCCCATGGATTGCAAGATGAAAAACAACATGGGTTTACTTCAGGGAGATCATGTCAAACAAATCTTATAGATTTTTTTGACTGGGTGAATAAAATAATAGACGGCGGAGGTGCAGTAGACATCGCATATCTAGATTTTAGTAAGGCTTTTGACACTGTCCCACATAGAAGACTTATCAATAAACTGCAGTCATTGAGCATGGACTCCCATATTGTTGAGTGGATTAGGCAGTGGCTGAGTGACAGACAACAGAGGGTTGTAGTCAATGGAGAACATTCAAAACAAGGTCATGTTACCAGTGGGGTTCCACAGGGATCTGTACTGGGACCGATTTTGTTTAATATCTTCATAAGTGATATTGCAAAAGGCCTCGATGGTAAGGTTTGTCTTTTTGCTGATGACACAAAGATATGTAATAGGGTTGATGTTCCTGGAGGGAAACGCCAAATGGAAAAGGATTTAGGAAAACTAGAAGAATGGTCAGAACTCTGGAAACTGAAATTTAATGTGGATAAGTGCAAAATAATGCACCTGGGGCGTAAAAACCCAAGGGCAGAATATAGAATATTTGACACAGTCCTGACCTCAGTATCTGAGGAAAGGGATTTAGGAGTAATTATTTCAGAAGACTTAAAGGTGGGAAGACAATGTAATAGAGCAGCACGAAATGCCAGCAGAATGCTTGGATGTATAGGGAGAGGTATAAGCAGTAGAAAGAGTGAAGTGCTTATGCCGCTGTACAGAACACTGGTGAGACCTCACTTGGAGTATTGTGCGCAGTACTGGAGGCCATATCTCCAGAAGGATATAGATACTCTAGAGAGAGTTCAGAGAAGAGCTACTAAACTAGTACATGGATTGCAGGATAAAACTTACCAGGAAAGGTTAAAGGACCTTAATATGTATAGCTTGGAAGAAAGAAGAGACAGAGGGGATATGATAGAAACTTTTAAATAAATAAAGGGAATCAACTCGGTAAAGGAGGAGAGCATATTTAAAAGAAGAAAAACTACCACAAGAGGACACAGTTTTAAATTAGAGGGGCAAAGGTTTAAAAGTAATATAAGGAAGTATTACTTTACTGAGAGAGTAGTGGATGCATGGAATAGCCTTCCTGCAGAAGTGGTAGCTGCAAATACAGTGAAGGGGTTTAAGCATGCATGGGATAGGCATAAGGCCATCCTTCATATAAGATAAGGGCCGGGGGCTATCCATAGTATTCAGTATATTGGGCAGACTAGATTGGCCAAATGGTTCTCATCTGCCGACACATTCTATGTTTCTATGTTTCTATGTAGAGGATGCAATTAAAGCTTCTACAGGTAATTCGTCCCCTGGATTGGATGGATTTCTGTATGAGTTTTATCGTAAATATAGGGAGGTTATTCTTCCTCATCTGTTGAGAAAACTCTCTGATTCAATAAAGGAAGGAACCCTTCCAGAAACAATGACAGAGGCCGTTATTACAGTTATATTAAAGAAGGGTAAAGACCCTAATGATCTGGGGTCGTATAGACCTATCTCTCTTCTTAATACAGATGTCAAACTTCTGTCTAAAATCTTAGCTACAAGGCTATCTAGTGTCATGACATCAATTATACATCCAGACCAAAATGGATTCATCCCTAATAAAGGGACCCATTATAATTTACACCGTCTCTTTTCTAATTTACAGATATCTGGAGGGGCTTCACAATCTATTCTGTCTATAGATGCCTCTAAGGCCTTTGATAGAGTTGAGTGGGGGTTTCTCTGGAGAGTGCTTCACAAGATGGGCTTTTGCCCGAGGTTCAGCAATATGATTAAACTTCTTTATAGATCTCCTATTGCAAGAGTGAATATAAATGGTCAACTTACAAGAAGTTTTTGTATGTCCAGAGGCACTCTCCAGGGATGTCCACTCTCTCCTCTTTTATTTGACATCTATATTGAACCCTTGGCCGCTAGAGTTAGACAAGACCCTAGGATTCTAGGGTTTCGGTTATTAGGAACGGAAGACCGAATCTCTTTATATGCAGACAATATTTTATTTTACATTCAAAAGACACAATTTACTTTCCCGAATATTATCCAAATGATAAATCATTTTGGAGAAGTTTCAGGTCTGGATGTAAACTGGGAATTTAGGCATTACAATCTCTCCTAGGGTGGAAGATTTTATTTCACTCAATTTGATGCCATTGATAAATAAGCTCAGGTCAGAAATAACAACATGGCTTCGTCTTTCTTTATCTAAGGCGGACAGAATATCTTTAGTCAAGATGGTGATTCTCCCCCAGTTACTCTATGTCCTTAGGAATTCTCCAGTCTGGATTGGGGATAGATTTTTTTAATTAATAGAAAGAATTGTCAATGACTTACTTTGGGGGAGGAAACATGTAGGACTCAAATTAGAACATTGGTACAAGCCGTTGGAGAGGGAAGGAGTTAACCTCCCTTGCTTCAAGGGCTATTTTTTAGCTATACAGTTTTGCTTTTTTCGGGAGTGAAAAGACAGTCCACTCTGTAAGTATTTGGTGAATAGATCTCCATATGATAATTTTTTTACGGTATTGGAGTCTGATCAATTAAACGACTCCGATATGGAATTAAAATCTGCTAGGAATCTTTTTGTGAAGGCATGGTATTCTATTAGACTTTGGTGTGGAGTGAAGGGTTCAATGGGATGTACTCCTTTGTGGCATAATAAGCACTTTCAAACTTTAGTTGAATTAAGTAGAGATTTATATTGGCAAAAAGGTAATATTTTGTATATGACACAGGTAGTAGTTAATGGGGATATACACTGCTCAAAAAAATAAAGGGAACACAAAAATAACACATCCTAGATCTGAGTTAATTAAATATTCTTCTGAAATACTTTGTTCTTTACATAGTTGAATGTGCTGACAACAAAATCACACAAAAATAAAAAAATGGAAATCACATTTTTCAACCCATGGAGGTCTGGATTTGGAGCCACCCTCAAAATTAAAGTGGAAAAACACACTACAGGCTGATCCAACTTTGATGTAATGTCCTTAAAACAAGTCAAAATGAGGCTCAGTAGTGTGTGTGGCCTCCACGTGCCTGTATGACCTCCCTACAACGCCTGTGCATGCTCCTGATGAGGTGGCAGACGGTCTCCTGCGGGATCTCCTCCCAGACCTGGACTAAAGCATCTGCCAACTCCTGGACAGTTTGTGGTGCAACGTGACGTTGGTGGATAGAGCGAGACATGATGTCCCAGATGTGCTCAATTGGATTCAGGTCTGGGGAACGGACGGGCCAGTCCATAGCATCAATGCCTTCGTCTTGCAGGAACTGCTGACACACTCCAGCCACATGAGGTCTAGCATTGTCTTGTATTAGGAGGAACCCAGGGCCAACCGCACCAGCATATGGTCTCACAAGGGGTCTGAGGATCTCATCTCGGTACCTAATGGCAGTCAGGCTACCTCTGGCGGCTGTGCGGCCCTCCAAAGAAATGCCACCCCACACCATTACTGACCCAATGCCAAAACGGTCATGCTGGAGGATGTTGCAGGCAGCAGAACGTTCTCCACGGCGTCTCCAGACTCTGTCACGTCTGTCACATGTGCTCAGTGTGAACCTGCTTTCATCTGTGAAGAGCACAGGGCGCCAGTGGCGAATTTGCCAATCTTGGTGTTCTCTGGCAAATGCCAAACGTCCTGTACGGTGTTGGGCTGTAAGCACAACCCCCACCTGTGGACGTCGGGCCCTCATATCACCCTCATGGTGTCTGTTTCTGACCGTTTGAGCAGACACATGCACATTTGTGGCCTGCTAGAGGTCATTTTGCAGGGCTCTGGCAGTGTTCCTCCTTGCACAAAGGTGGAGGTAGCGGTCCTGCTGCTGGGTTGTCGCCCTCCTACAGCCTCCTCCACGCCTCCTGATGTACTGGCCTGTCTCCTGGTAGTGCCTCCATGCTCTGGACACTACGCTGACAGACACAGCAAACCTTCTTGCCACAGCTCTCATTGATGTGCCATCCTGGATAAGCTGCACTACCTGAGCCACTTGTGTGGGTTGTAGACTTCGTCTCATGCTACCACTAGAGTGAAAGCACCGCCAGCATTCAAAAGTGACCAAAACATCAGCCAGGAAGCATAGGAACTGAGAAGTGGTCTGTGATCACCACCTGCAGAACCACTCCTTTATTGGGGGTGTCTTGCTAATTGCCTATAATTTCCACCTGTTGTCTATCCCATTTGCACAACAGCATGTGAAATTGATTGTCACTCAGTGTTGCTTCCTAAGTGGACAGTTTGATTTCACAGAAGTGTGATTGACTTGGAGTTACATTGTGTTGTTTAAGTGTTCCCTTTATTATTTTGAGCAGTGTAGTTCCATTCACGGTATTATCACAAAGAGAAAACTCACAGAAACTATTATGGTTTCAATATTTCCAGTTAAGGTCGGCACTTTTAAGTATAAAAAAAAAAGATAGGCTAATACATATTTCTACACAATTTAATGATTTGATAGGGAATTTGGGGCAAAGAATGAGGATTTCCCAACTTTATAAAAATTTACTCATAGCACGATTTGGAGATACCTTCTCTCCTGGACAGAGGGCTTGGCAAAATGAATGCTCAATGATATGCTCGGATGATCAGGAGAAGGTAGTTCAGGATTTAAAATTGGTATCACATAATTTTAATCACGTTGTGGTGCAGTTCAATATTCTACATAGACTTTATGTTACACCTCTTTGGCTTAAGAGATGTGGCATTAGGACTGATTCGAATTGCCCTAGGTGTGATGTTTCTGATGCAGATTATCTCCATATGTTTTGGTTTTGTGTAGAGCTGAAACAATATTGGGGGACTGATTGTTAATATTTGAACTTTAATAAAGAAAGTAAAAAAAAAAGCTAAAATAAAAACATTCCCTTTAAACCCTACAGTTCTGCCAAGAACACAGCTGTGAAAGCAGCACTTACCTGTGATAGATACAGTATATATAGAATAGGTCTTTGAAAGGGAAATGGCTAGATCTCGGTGATTCCATAGCATCAATGATACTGCATTAGCATTGGTTGGAAAAGAGTTAAATACAGCAAAGAGAATTATAACATACTTTTAGTGACAATTTGCTGGAACTAATCTTTCAGTTTTGATCTATGTCCAAACATCATAAAATTCTTCCATGTCATATCTCCGTGGAGAGGAAACTACCTTGTAGCCACTAGGAATCATCAGGATTGTGTGAGTTTCTCTTCTAATTAAGTCATCTCTTTGCATTGATTTCATATCGCCACTTTATTTGAAAGCTAAACCTTTGACAGATGTGATCACTATTGACTCTTAAATATCACATTGAGAGAGGTGCATTTCATTCTTCAGTCCATGAGTGTAAGTCTTCCCTTCCAATATACTGTCATATCTCTTAGGATAGCCTCTGGCAGTAAGCCTATTAGCTTCTATTTTTAACCTCTGAAGAACATTCCCATCAGCGGAGGTTATAAGGAATATTCTAATTAGTGATGGAGGATGTTAAATACTTTCAATGAAAGGTCATTAGGGGCTGTAGGCTGTGTAAGCAGGAGAAAAGCATGTTTAAATTCTAGCTTTTGTAGGCTATGAGAAAGCTAAATACTGTATCTAGATGACATGAACATCAAACTAAAAAATCCCAATGTGTAATATGTTATTCCCTAAAGGGGTTTTCCGAAACTTAAATACCCTGGATAGGTCATCAGTATCTGATCAGTGAGGGTCCAACACCCAGGACCCCCGGCGATTAGCTGTGTGAGAAGGCATTGGCACTCACAGTAGTGCCACAGCCTTCCCTCAGCTTTTCCTAGGACAAGTGACATCACGTTCATTGGTCACATGATCTAAGAAGTGAATGGGGCTGAGCAGCGCTACCATGCACAGCCACTCTACTATGTACAGTTCTGTGCTTGATGAGCATGGAGAAGGCCGCGGCGCTCACAGGAGCTGGTGCCTTCTTAAACAGCAATGTGACCAATGAACATGTTGTCACTTGGCTTAGGGAAAGCTGGCCATTGCCTTCTCAAACAACTTATCGGTGGGGATCTAACTGAGGATAGGTCATCAGTATTTAAGTCTCGAAAAACCCCTTTAATATTAGGGTATATTTAAATTATTTTTCTACCCCTGAAGTTATTAAGTAAAGTTATTTTCAATTCTCAGTTTACAGCAGGCACAATGGAAATCCTATGGCTGTATAAACTACAGAATTGCATAAAATATTTATTTATTTTACTCACTTATATGAACACTGACATATTCTGCAGTGCTTTACAGACATTATCATTGCTTGCTGTCCCCAGTAGAGCTCCCAGTCTAAGCTTGCTCCTATCGGTATGTATTTGGAGTGGGGTAGGTAGGAAACTGGAGTACTTGGAAGAAACCCACACTAACACGGGAAGAACATATAAACTCCATAGAGATGTTGTTCTTGGTCAGATTCAAACCTAGGACCTGATTGCTGCAAGGAATCAGTATACCTTGTTGAAGCTTTTTTCGGTTGCTCTGCTACAAATATTTTTTATTCAGAAATTAAGACTACTGTTTAGGGATAAAGTCTTCTTTTCGTTAATGGTTACAATAGTATACAGCAGATTAATGGGCAGTGAAAAAACTGCATTTGGGAGACCTTGCTGTGTAAATTAAAGTTAGGGTTAGGCATAGATTTGGGCTTGGATTAATTTGGGTAAAAGACAAGGTAACTATTCACATTTAGGATCTATGATAAAGTTTTTAGACTACGGCAACATTAACATATTTTTTAAATTGTCTCCTAAAAAGCAAAATTGCAAAATATAACAAATCACAACCAATATTACAATAATTATTATACCCTTCCCCCCTCCCCCACACACCTTCCCTCCAACTCTCTGTCAAGACAAAAAGCCCAATTTATATCAGAAAAGTTTTCGGGGTCAAATGGTACCACAATAATACATGGTTTTGGTGATCACATAAATTGTTTACAAGACAAAACATTTTTCTTGGTGAAGATACAACATTGCTTTTTTTTATCTTACAAAATCTGTGAATGTGTCCATTTTCCAGTATTAGCAAAATATAGGCATGCTATTTTATATAATGTCCAAAGTGGCAAATCTATATGCAACCCACAAGATATTCCAGTGGGACCGCTTGAATGAAATTTTTCTACCATAAATTTGTAATTTTAGACAATAATACATTTTGTTTAGTCCACTTTGTGTTATGTTATACCTGAGTCATATACTAGTCTCTCTGTATCCATTTTTGAAATTGTCCTATTTTACATGATAATAAATAGAGATGTCCCGAACTATTCGCCGGCAAACAACGCTTGTTCGCGTTCGCCGCGGCAGGCGAACATATGCGATGTTCGGTCCACCCCTATACGTCATCATTGAGCAAACTTTGACCCTGTACCTCACAGTCAGCAGACACATTCCAGCCAATCAGCATACCCTCCCTCCCAGACCCTCCCACCTCCTATCAAAAAGCAAGGACAGCATCCATCTTAGATTCATTCTGAAGCTGCAGTGTTAGTTAGAGCAGGGACAGTGCAGCTGCTGCTGAATTAATAGGGAAAGCGTTAGCTAGGCCTGTTCTGTGTCCACTCCAGTCCTCAAAGACTCATCTGCTGTAAGGACAGCGTCCTGACAGCACCCCAAAAAGCCCTTTTTAGGGCTGGTACATCAGTCTGCTTTTATTTTATTTTTTCTATATATATATATTGCAGTTGCCTGCCCGTCTGTGAGAGGTCACAGGCCCACAGACTGTACTGTGTGCACACCACTCATATCGGGTGGCACAGTACCTTGCAGATAAAAAAGTCATTTCATTTTTTCTCTGTAATATAATTGCAGTTGCCTGCCAGTGAGTGTCAGGCCCACAGACTGTGCTCTGCCCACTGCCCACCATTCATATCGGGTGGCACAATACCTTGCAGATAAAAAAGTCATTTAATTTTTTCTGTGTAATATAATTGCAGTTGCCTGACAGTGAGTGTCAGGCCCACAGACTGTACTGTGCCCACTGCCCACCACTCATATAGGGTGGCACAGTACCTTTCAGATAAAAAAGTCATTTTATTTTTACCCTTTAATATAATTGCAGTTGTCTGCCAGTGTGTGTCAGGCCCACTGACTGCACTGTGACAACTGCCAGTGCCCACCACTTATATCGGGTGGCACAGTACCTTGCAGATACAAAAGGCATTTAATCTTTTCTCTGTAATATAATTGCAGCTGCCTGCCAGTGAGTGTCAGGCCCACAGACTGTACTCTGCCCACTGCCCACCATTCATATCGGGTGGCACAATACCTTGCAGATAAAAAAGTCATTTTATTTTTACCCTTTAATATAATTGCAGTTGTCTGCCAGTGTGTGTCAGGCCCACTGACTGCACTGTGACAACTGCCAGTGCCCACCACTTATATCGGGTCGCACAGTACCTTGCAGATACAAAAGGCATTTAATCTTTTCTCTGTAATATAATTGCAGCTGCCTGCCAGTGAGTGTCAGGCCCACAGACTGTACTGTGCCCACTGCCCACCACTCATATCGGGTGGCACAGTACCTTGCAGATAAAAAGCCATTTAATTTTTTCTCTGTAATATAATTGTAGTTGCCTGCCAGTGAGTGTCAGGCCCACAGACTGTACTGTGCCCACTGCCCACCACTCAGATCGGGTGGCACAGTACCTTTCAGATAAAGTCATTTCATTTTTACCCTTTAATATAATTGCAGTTGTCTGCCAGTGTGTGTCAGGCCCACTGACTGCACTGTGCCCACTGCCAGTGCCCACCACTTATATCGGGTGGCACAGTACCTTGCAGATACAAAAGGCATTTAATCTTTTCTCTGTAATATAATTGCAGCTGCCTGCCAGTGAGTGTCAGGCCCACAGACTGTACTGTGCCCACTGCCCACCACTCATATAGGGTGGCACAGTACCTTGCAGATAAAAAAGTCATTAAATTTTTTCTGTGTAATATAATTGCAGTTGCCTGCCAGTGTGTGTCAGGCCCACTGACTGTACTATGCCCACTGCCATTGCCCACCATTCATATCGGGTGGCACAGTACCTTGCAGATAAAAAAGTCATGTCATTTTTTCTCTGTAATATAATTGCAGCTGCCTGCCAGTGAGTGTCAGGCCCACAGACTGTACTGTGCCCACTGCCCACCACTATCGGGTGGCACAGTACCTTGCAGATAAAAAAAGTCTTTTAATTTTTTCTCTGTAATATAATTGCAGTTGCCTGCCAGTGAGTGTCAGGCCCACCGACTGTACTGTGCCCTCTGCCCACCACTCATATCGGGTGGCACAGTACCTTGCAGATAAAAAGGTCATTTAATTTGTACCCTTTAATATAATTGCAGTTGCCTGCCAGTGTGTGTCAGGCCCACTGACTGTACTGTGCCCACTGCCAGTGCCCACCGCTCATATCGGGTGGCACAGTACCTTGCAGATAAAAAAGTCATGTAATTTTTTCTCTGTAATATAATTGCAGTTGCCTGCCAGTGAGTGTCAGGCCCACAGACTGTACTGTGCCCACTGCCCACCACTCATATCGGGTGGCACAGTACCTTGCAGATAAAAAAGTCATTTAATATTTACCCTTTAATATAATTGCAGTTGCCTGCCCGTGTGTGTCAGGCCCACAGACTGTACTGTGCCTACTGCCCACCACTCATATCGGGTGGCATAGTACCTTGCAGATAAAGTCATTTAATCTTTTCTCTGTAATATAATTGCAGTTGCCTGCCAGTGAGTGTCAGGCCCACAGACTGTACTGTGCCCACTGCCCACCACTCATATCGGGTGGCACAGTACCTTGCAGATAAAAAAGTCATTTAATATTTACCCCTTAATATAATTGCAGTTGCCTGCCCGTGTGTGTCAGGCCCACAGACTGTACTGTGCCTACTGCCCACCACTCATATCGGGTGGCACAGTACCTTGCAGATAAAGTAATTTAATTTTTTCTGTGTAATATAATTGCAGTTGCCTGCCAGTGTGTGTCAGGCCCACTGACTGTACTGTTCCCACTGCCAGTGCCCACCACTCATATCGGGTGGCACAGTACCTTGCAGATAAAAGTCATGTAATTGTTTCTCTGTAATATAATTGCAGCTGCCTGCCAGTGAGTGTCAGGCCCACAGACTGTACTGTGCCCTCTGCCCACCACTCATATTGGGTGGCATAGTACCTTGCAGATAAAAAAGTCATTTAATTTTCTCCCTTTAATATAATTGCAGTTGCCTGCCAGTGTGTGTCAGGCCCACTGACTGTACTGTGCCCACTGCCA